>NC_088420.1:47118105-47150605 GCF_034236695.1 Oncorhynchus nerka
GATACTGTCACGCCCTGACCGTAGATTGCTTTGTATGTTTCTATTTTTGTTTGGTCAGGGTGTGATTTGGGTGGGCATTCTATGTTTGAATGTCTAGGTTTTTGTATTTCTATGTTTCGGCCGGGTATGGTTCTCAATCAGGGACAGTTGTCTCTAATTGGGAATCCTACTTAGGTAGCCTGTTTTGCCACCTTAGGTTGCGGGTAGTTAATTTCTGTTTGGTGTTATTCATCTTGCAGGACTGTTTCGGTTTTCCTTTTTGTTGTTTTGTTTATTCAGTGTTCAGTGCAATTATTAAAGATGAACACGTACCCTGCTGCATTTTGGTCCGATGATTCCTCTTCTTCCGATGAAAGCCATTACAAAAAAACATGAAGTCTGCATTGATGGTATACACTGTCAGTCAGTTGGCCACCAGTGTGGGATGTGGAGACAGACTTTAGGAATGACAGAGGTTTTAGTGATTGTTTAGAGAGACTTTGATTCAACCAAGGAGGAACTCTGCTCTGATGTAATTTGATTATGTAAATGAGTAGGAGTGCTCCTGAGCTTGTGAGTATGCCGAGAGGGACAAGGGCATGTGTCTGGCGGGACGTATGGAGGCTGGCAGAATTATCCAGACATTTTGCGGGAAGCGTGCCACCACCCTGACCCTTGATGACTTGCAGTGATCCCCTTTCTTTGATTTGCTTGAGAGAGAAAATGGCATTATGAGAAAGCCGCAACATTCCTCCCGGGAATGTTTTGCATAAACAGATGGGAGGTCTTGGCTGCATCAGTCCAGACAGATATAACCCATTGTTCACTTCTAAAAAAGCGGTAGAGTTAGCGAGCTTATTCTGCCAAGGAATCATTCAATCAGGTGATGTGCAGTGTCAGCAATATGTGCTGATAATTATTCATTCGTCATATAAAGTTTCTAAATAAATAGATGCTTGTCCTTCTTGCAGTTAGTTGCATTGTTCCCTGTCTTCTCTAGTCCCTTTCTCTGCTGTTTGAATAAACAGAGTGCTCCATCTTGTCCGGAAATAACCTTGACCTCTTCTGATGCGTTGCAAATGTGTGCAGGTACCGGAGTGAAAATACTGATGCTTTGAGCTGTATGGGAAGTGACTAGTGGATATTGCCCAAACAGACAGTTCTCTCCCACTTGACATCACAAGTGCACACACTTGAATGGCCACGAGAACTGATACAAGATTTTTTTTTTTTTTTTAATAACTAAGATTCCCCAAAGAGATGGCGTAGGCCGGCGCAGCAGCGTGGGTGCAGGAGCGGAAATATTAAAGTTATTTATCCGTGACTCGTTCAATCCAGCTTGCTCAAATTCTACCCAGGGAATAATGAGAATTAAACTCAGAACTACCCTGTTTTTGTTTTTTTACCCTCCTAGCAGGAGATCAAGACAGGCCTGCTCACTTTAGACATGTGAAAAACACAATAATGTAACCAGTGTCTTATAATCTGTCACAGTTCAAAGGAGAAGGCATTGAGAGCACTGACGGGTCAGCACACAGTTCGCTGATGAACTGAGAGGAGTGAGGTTAGACTACTGGTAATCTGACTGTAGAACAGGAAGTGAACAGAGTGATGAACTGAGAGGAGTGAGGTTAGACTACTGGTAATCTGACTGTAGAACAGGAAGTGAACAGAGTGTGTTGACATAATGGGAGTCAAAAGGAGTCAGTAATTGGAGTCAATGCCCCTCTGTATTAAGTACCTATGACTTAGTCAAGTTCAGTCTAAGCTAACAGCGGGTCCTGAAGGACTCCCCTGATTATACAGTGAGCTTTCTACTCATTTTCCCACGCAATTGGATTGTCTCTCTCTCTTTATCATTACACTTGGGGAGAGCTGACGTCATAGCCAATAATGGTTCCCTCATTTTATATTATCAGACAACTCAAGAGTCTCAAGACCCTACTCCTCTTTAGCAATGTTAGAGTCTGTACATGTACAGTAACAGTATACCACCCGTAACAGTACCACCCGTAACAGTACCACCCATGTCAGAATTGGAGATGGAAGGTGGTCCGACAGACCTCCACTTCCTCCAATCTCCTCATTATTAACAGGCCTGTAGTAAAACTACTGTAGTAAAACTCTCTTCAGTCTAATGGGGAGGGAAAGAAATTATATGAATGACCATGTAACGGATTCCAGACCTATGCTGAATACATCCTCCTCGCTTTCCAGCTCCATCTAGCCATAAGCAGCCTGTCCCTCTCCGTTAGGCCATCAAACCTGAAGTGACAACATGATTTATTTTAAAGCTCTCTATTTTGCGGCTGAGCAAGCCATGTGAGAGGAGGAGTATTTTGAGCAATGACATAAAGCAAATGATCTCATGTTTTCCCTTATGGCTGTGAGGCTGCCCATTATGGGGCAAGACTGTCTGCGATTGGAGCAGATTGCACAGCAGAAGGGAGAGGTTGGATGTCACAACAGGGAAGAACATTATGACCAACAATACGCATGAGGAGGTAGAGGAAATGAAGTACAGGGGACTGCTAAAGGTGCTACAATAATGTTACCGTTGCCAGAGAACGCATTCATAGGAGATAATCCCACGTTACCTCGTGCATCACCTACAGAATGAGAATCTGTCTTCTGTTTCCAGCTTTTTGTCTTTTTCGTTGTAATGGATGAATGAATATACATATTCAGGTGGGCTTCATTGAGTTGCTGCATTAAAACATTATAGAGCAACTGGCTGGTTAGCCATGTATATATTTCCGTTCAACACCCTCATTATATTTTATGTGTCAGTCAAACCGTATTACACATGCATCCCTCCAAAAAGGCCCTGTACTGTAGATGCTCCCATTAGAGTTCATACGATGTTACTCTCCATAGCCAACTTCAGTTACTGTAAGTACCATTTTCATTTTTTCCACTTTCTTTCCAGACAGTACTTGCTTTACCCCCAGATGTGGTCCTGAACCTGTTATTATCTCACAAGCCCAGAGCAACGTCCCTGTAATTCCTTGAACATGTAAGATTGGAAGATACAGCAAGATGGTCTGTCACATATTGGATCTCAGGCTGCACACATGTTTTCGCTTAGGTGGACACCTCACATGTGTCGGGACTAAGGGTTTATGGAATCAACAGGACAGGATTTATCAACAGTACCACAGTATGAGAGCGCTCTGAAAGGGCAGCAGCAGGAGATGATGCAATATCTTGAGTTGAAATGGGCTTGCGATCTGACAATACAACCTCTCACCCTGATTATTGGCCTACAGCTGTTTAGCACTTGAGACCTTACTGTCCATCAGTCCTTTGTAATACATGGCAGGCCACACAAGCTCATATAATGGGACCTCTGAGTGCTGAAGCGTGTAGAGCGTAAACATCGTCTGTCCTCAGTTGCAACACTCACTACCGAGTTCCAAACTGCCTCTGGAAATAACGTCAGCACAAAAACTGTTAGTCTGGAGCTTCATGAAATGGGTTTCCATGGTCGAGCAGCTGCACACAAGCCTAAGATCACAATGTGCAATGCCAAGCGTCAACTGGAGTGGTGTAAATCTCGCCACCATTAGACCTCTAGAAGTTATCTGGAGTGATGAATCACGCTTC
This sequence comes from Oncorhynchus nerka, assembly GCF_034236695.1. Lineage (NCBI taxonomy): Eukaryota > Metazoa > Chordata > Actinopteri > Salmoniformes > Salmonidae > Oncorhynchus > Oncorhynchus nerka. Next base: position 47,121,691 of record NC_088420.1, read on the forward strand.
AGCATCTGGCAGTCCGACAGACAAATCTGGGTTTGGTGGATGCCAGGAGAACCTGCTACCTGCCCCAATGCATAGTGCCAATTGTAAAGTTTGGTGGAGGAGGAATAATGGTCTGGGGCTGTTTTTCATGGTTCGGTCTAGGCCCCTTAGTTCCAATGAAGGGAAATCTTTATGCTACAGCATACAATGACATTCTAGATGATTCTGTGCTTTGAACTTTGTGGCAACAGTTGGGGCCCTTTCCTGTTTCAGCATCACAATGCCCCCGTGCACAAAGGGAGGTCCCTCCAGAAATGGTTTGTCGAGATTGGTGTGGAAGAACTTGACTGGCCTCTACAGAGCCCTGATCTCAACCCCATCGTACACCTTTGAGATTAATTGGAATGCTGAGTGCGAGCCAGGCCTAATCGCCCAACATCAGCGCCCAACCTCACTAAAGCTCTTGTGGCTAAATCCCCGCAGCAATGTTCCAACATCTAGTGGAAAGCCTTCCCAAAAGAGTGGAGGCTGTTATAGTAGCAGAGGGGGGATCAGCTCCATATTAATGCCCATGATTTTGGAATGAGATGTTCAAGGAGCAGGTGTCCACATACTTTTGGTCATGTAGTGTACCTCTCAGTCTCCCAGATCTGGAATACTACATTTGCTCCTATGCTCCCCACACAGCAGGCTTCCTGTTGCTCCTGGCCGAAATGGCATAAAGCAAAGCAGGAGAAAAGAAAGGAAAGCACTCCAAGCTAGGCTGAAATCATAGTATCCTGATGTCTAATCTCCAAACTCTGGAAAATAAACTTTGAACTCAGAAGAAGGCCTCAATCGCAGAGGGACATCAGTGAATGCTGTGTCTTTGTTTTTACAAATATGGCTTGCGGACAATTCACTCCACTCTGTTATTCCATCAGACGGCTTTTCAATGTTATGTATTGTTTGAACGGCAATTTGTAACGAAATTGAAAACATCTCGAGCTCCTGTTCCCCTGACCGAGTTTGTGATGCTAAAATGCCAACTCCACTATGTGCCAAGGGAATTCACGTGTGTTATTATCACAGCTGTGTACTTACCGCCACAAGCAAACACCAAGGCGGCACTCCGCAAACTGTACAAGAACATTAGCCAGCAAGAATCATCTCACCCGTAAGCAGTTTTTATTGCAAACAGGCACATTTAAAACAAATTATTCCAAAGTATCACCTACATGTATCCTGCCCCACAAGAGAAAATAACATGCTGGACCATGTGTACACAAACATCTGTGATATGTACAAAGCCATCCCCGCCCCCTCTTTGGCCTATCAGGTCATGTCTTTCTGTTCCTACTCTCCGCCGGCAAGCAGCAATTCAAGAGGGAGCCACCAACAACAAATGGACAGAGGAGGCTGACTCAATGCTGCAGGACTGTTTTGAGAATATTGATTGAAATATGTTCAAAGAGTCATCCACCCCAGACTCATCCATCGACATTGAGGGAATATACATCGTCAGGCACAGGCTTCATTAGAAAATGTATTGATGATGTTGTACCCACAATAACAATCCGTAAGTGTCCCAACCAACTCACAAAGCGACCAGCCCAGATAGTATCCCTGGCTGCCATGGGATCTTTCGTGACCACAGAGTGTCAGGGCACCTGTGTAACATCCCCATCCGAAAGACAACACACTACACAGGGCAATGTCTCCAATCACTGCCCTGGGGCATTGGGATATGTTTGACTTAGAACAGTGGAAAGGGTGCTTCCTTCTGGCCCTCCAACATCACTTCCAGCAGCATCTGGTCTCCCATCCAGGGACCCACCAGGACCAACCCTGCTTAGCTTCAGAAGCGAGCCAGCAGTGGGATGCAGGGTGGTATGCTGCTGGCAAAAGCAAATTGATTAAATTAAACCTGAAGCGGGTTTTTCTCTAGGACTTTGCCTGTGCTTAGCCATTTCCTGTTTATTTTTATCCTGAAGAACTCCCCACTATTTTCCGATGTCAAGCATACCCATGATGCAGCCACCACCATGCCTGAACATAAGGAGGCAGTTACTTAGTGATGTGTTGGATTTACCCCAAAGGGCTTTGGATTTAGGTCAAAATGTACTTTTTTGCCATGTTTCTTTTTGCAGTACTGCTTTAGTGCCTTGTTGCATACAACATGCATGTTTAGGAATATTTTTATTATGTCTTGAGTGGCCCAGCCAGAGCCCGGACTTGAACCCAATCAAACATCTCTGAAGAGACCTGAAAATAGCTGTGCAGCAACCCTCTCCATCCAACCTGATAGCGCTTGAGAGGATCTGCAGAGAAGAATAGGAGAAACTCCCCAAATGCAGGTCTGCCAAACTTGTAGCGTGATACACAAGAAGACTCGAGGCTGTAATCGCTGCCAAAGGTGGCTTCAACTAAGTACTGAGTAAAGGGTCTGAATACAACATTAAGTTGAAGTTGGAAGTTTACATACACTTAGGTTGGAGTCATTAACACTCGTTTTTTAACCACTCCACACATTTTTTGACAACGAACTATACTCTTGGCAAGTCGGTTAGGACATCTTTGTGCATGACACAAGTTATTTGTACAACTATTGTTTACAGACAGATTATTTCACTTCTAATTCCCTGGGACACAATTCCAGTGGGTCAGAAGTTTACATACACTAAGTTGACTGTGCCTTTAAACAGCTTGGAAAATTCCAGGAAATGATGTCATGGCTTTAGAAGCTTCTAAGGCTAATTGACATCATTTGTGTCAATTGGAGGTATACCTGTGGATGTATTTCAAGGCCTACCTAAACTCAGTGCCTCTTTGCTTGACATCATGGGGAAATCAAAACAAATCAGCCAAAACCTCAGAAAAAAACATAGACCTCCACAAGTCTGGTTCATCCTTATGAGCAATTCCCAAACGCCTGAAGGTACCACGTTCTTCTGTACAAACAATAGTACGCAAGTATAAACACCATGGGACCACGCAGCCGTCATACCGCTCAGGAAGGAGACGCGTTCTGTCTCTTAGAGATGAATGTACTTTGGTGCAAAAAGTGCAAAGCAATACCAGAAAAACAGTAAAGAACCTTATGAAGATGCTGGAGGGAACAGGTACAAAAGTATCTATATCCACAGTAAAACGAGTCCTATATCGACATAACCTGAAAGGTTACGATTTTTATTTTATTTTAAGTAAAACAATAGCATTTTCATTAGTTTATGTTACTGTAGGCTATATGTTAAAAAAAAACTAGTCAATCAATTTTATTTGTGGAATGCCTTTGTTACAACTATGAAACACAAAGTTGGAATACGGTAGCAGCTTATTTTTATAACAACGAAATAAATATAAAAATACCCCAACCACCAAGAAGCACAGTCATAAGATGCGAGGTCAAATGATGAAAACATCAGTAGCCTAAACCTCATAATAAACGCCAAGTGGCCTTGATAAATTGTGAAAATTGACACAAAAGGCATAATGGCATTAGAATGAATGTATTCACACCCCTTGAGTTTTTCCACATTTTGTTGTGTTACATCCTGATTTTAAAAAGGTTTAAAAATAGATATTTTGGCCTGCCTACACACAATAATCGGCAAATGTTTCATATTCTAGGCTTGGAAAGCTCTTAGAGGCTTACCCAGAAATACTCACAGCTGTAATAGCTGTCAAATGTGCTTCTACAAAGTATTGACCCAGGGGTATGAATTCTTATTTAAATTGGATATTTCTGTATTTCATTTTCAATGCATTCACAAAAATGTCCATTTTATTTTCACTTTGTCATTGTGGGGTATTGTGTGGGGGACAAAAGTACTATGTTTAAATAAAAAATGTATATCTAATCCATTTTGAATTCAGGCTGTAACAGTGTACAGCCATACAAGGTAGTTGGGGTGATTGATTGAGGTAATATGTACATGCAGGTTTGGTTAGGTGATTGATTGAAGTACTATTTACATGTAGCTAGGGGTGAAAAGCCGAAAGTCTGGGTAGCCATTTGATTAACTGTTCAGCAATCTTATGGCTTTGGGGTAGAAGCTGTTCAGGAGCCTTTCGGTCCCAGACTTGGCGCTCCGATACCGCTTGCTGTGCAGTAGCAAAGAGAACAGATTGTGTATTGGGTGGCTGGAGTCTTTAGCGCCCTTAGCGCCATCTGTAGCGCCTTGCCATAACAAGCGGTGAGGCAGCCAGTCAAGATGCTCTCAATGGTGCAGCTGTAGAACTTTTTGAGAATCTGAGCGCCCATGCCAGATCTTTTCAGCCTCCTGAATGAGAAGAGGCGTTGTTGTGCCCTCTTCATGACTGTGTTGGTGGGTTTGGACCATGATGGCTCCTTAGTGATGTGGACACCGAGGAACTTGCAGCTCTCGACCATCTCCACTACAGCCCCGTCGATGTGAATGGGGGAGTGCTTGGCCCTCCATTTCCTGTAGTCCACGATCAGCTCCTGAGGGAGATGTTGTTGTCCTGGCACTGCTTAGGTCTCTGACCTCCTCCCTGTAGGCTGTCTCATCATTGTCGCTGATCAGGCGTGTCGTGGTCAAACTTCATGGTGGTGTTGGAGTCATGTGCGGCCACCAATGTGAATGTGTTCTATAGTTTATATGCTTAGAATACCAGTAAAAGTACATGTACTGAATGATATTGTGAAACATATAGAAAATAACAGCCAGACCGTAAATAATTATATGGATTTGAAACAAGTTTTGTATTTGCACAGGCAAAAAAAACAACGTAACAATATTTCTCTATTGTCCATTATCACTAACTTTTTGACTTAATAGGCAACTCAACCTCCTGGTAGAGCATTTTTTTCAAGAGTTCTTATAATAGTAAAAGAACAACATATTAGTAATTGAATCATTCTTAAATTATGTTTTAGAGGTCAACAACATTTTACAACTTTGTAATTTCCCATTTTACACACAATTAGTTAAAAAAAAAGTGTGGTAATTGATGTTCGGTTTTGCTCATGTTCACTTCCTTGTTTTCGACCATCTTTGAGTGGGGTGTTTAAACAAATATTTGAGTCTGATAATGATTTTCTGAATTTAGACCTTTAAACAGACAGTGCAAGGTGCAAACACAGTATTTGACCATATGCGTGTAAGGATACCTGAAGAAATCTACACAAACACATATATAAAACGATGAATCCAGCACAATGACGATCTTAGATATTGATGACGACACGTATGCCATGCCCAGAACAAGAGATGGCGTTAAATATTCAGGTATCAACACACACCCTCCGGAGTTGCTTCGTTGTGTCTTAGGGCTGTGTATGTTCTCCTACTGGCTGGGATCATAGGCCTGTGTGTCCACTGTAAGTTTACTCTGTTTTCCCTGAAATATTCTTAATCATCAGTGATGTAATCATTGATTAACTTTTCCACTGCTCCCTTAGTCACACTGGTCAAAACCCACTGGGTACACACTGATTGAATCAACGTTGTTTCCGCATCATTTCAATTACATTTTGTTGAACCAATGTGGAATAGATGTTGAATTTGCATCTGTGCCCAGTTGGAATTCTCGTGCAAAGAGAGACCAGATACAGACCAGCTACAACAACATGACTAAAGAGAGACACCAGCTGCAGACCACTTATAGCATGAGAGAGACCAGCTACAGATTCGTTAGAGACACCTGACTGAAGAGAGAGACCAGCTACAGAGGGAGACAGAAAGGCTGAACAAGAAGCTCAAAGGTGAGTCAACTAATGAGTTTATCAGAACTGCTTTCTCTATGCCAAGTTTTCTTCTGGTTACTTCATTCAATGTGAGTGGTATCAATCAATGTAACTAAAATAAGGACATGAACAACTTCTAGGGAGACCTTGTCAAGAAGGATGGAGTGTTGAATTCAATTTTTACTTCCTCTCCTGTCTGCTTAAACCTTGGAGGAAAGCAGACAGGATTGTCTAGGGAGCGAAGCACACCTTGTGATCATAAACAACAGAAAGGAACAGGTGAGAGAGAGAGAGAGTGAATGGGGGGGCAGAGACGCTATGTACAAACAATGTTTTTTTCTGTGCCAAAATAACAGACATTTATTAATTGCTTATACGGAGGGAAAACAATCTAGATTGGTCTGACTGACTCAATTCCCTGGAAATGGGTGGATGGCACATCACTGACCACAACATAAGACATGAAGAGTTCTGTGTCACTAAGAAATGCCTGACTGGAATAGTAGGATCTCAGAGAGTGGACCGTTTTGAATCTACAGTATGTGTTGTTTCTACTGCAGATATTGGCAGGATGGACAGCCTAATAAAATGTGTTTGCCAGAATTTCTGGGAACCTCATTTTGTTTTTTGCTCCAAATTTCCGTTGACCACAAATCTCATGATGCAACTTTAAAATCTGTAATCTCTTATCAAGTTATCTTTCCCAAAAGCATGTGTATATTGTTCCATATAATAATATGTACTCTTAATTTATACTCATATACTATGTACTCTTAATTTATACTCCTATAATAATATGTACTCTTAATTTAAATAAATATATACATATTTTGGCTTCCCCACTGCAATTCCCCCACTAGGGGTCGCGACCCCGCCTTTGAAAATCACTAGCCTAATAGCTGGAAAGGAACAGAGTAAGACTGTGTGGCGTTTGTATACCATTTTAGAAGAAAATCTGTTTGTCTGAAGAGCCTAACACTGTAAGATCATATTTTATAACGTAGCTAGACATGTTGGCAATAGAATAAGATTTCAAATGATGCCTACCTGACCCAGATTACAATGTATAATGGAACGTTTTTGGATTACGTAAAGAACAACAGCAATTGTGGGACGCAGGCCTGTGTTACAAACAAAAAACTACAAGTGTGCTTGCTTCAGTTCCTCAGTGGCAAAGCTAGGAGAGATGAAAAAAGCCCTTTATAGTGCCACTGGCTGTTTCCTAATAGTGCATTGAAATGACATAGTTCGGAGAGGTGTGTGGCCACTTGAAGACACCAGTTAGACACCCTTGTAATCCTTTTTCTTATCTTGAACCTACTCTAAAATGGCAATGAATATTCTTGTTATGCTGTGTGGACGTATCCAGAGCATTTTCAGATTGTGTTGTTGATAAAATGCTTTGAAAAGTACAATAAATTAACAATGCACATAAAATCAACAGTGTAATGTTTGGATTCAGTCTTGTGTCGAGTGAATGTCACGGTTCATGAATCCACTGCCTCCTTCTCTCTTTCTCTTTCTCTTTCTCTTTCTCTCTCTCCCCCGTGTTTGTGTGGGCGTGGTTCCCTATCTCGGCCTGATTGTCTGCGCCAGCTGGAATCACTTATCTTCCCTTTATATGTTCTGTAACCAGTGTTTCTTGTTGTCAGATCGTTGTTACTTCCCTGAGGTTGTGTCGTGTGTCCGTGCTCATCTCTCGCCGCCCTTGTGTGGATTATCTGCTGTGCTCCTTCCTACCCATCCGGACACACTCCCCTGGATTTCTCAGCACGCTTTCATAGGAGGATGCGCCCTAGTCCCTGGGTCGGATTCCGTCTGAGTACAGTCTGTCTGTCCTGTTGCTGCTGTGAACTGTATTCATTAAACCATCGTTGCTTGCATCTTGCATCCGCCTCTGTATTGTCACAGTGAACTGTTGTGTCCTCACCTTTTAGTCTGATAATTTCCCCTTAATCTCTGAAGTGTTCTCTTTCAATGGCTACCATGGTGATGCATATGCTTTTTATAGTTTTACATATCAATTTGGCCCAATTTCCAAAGGACCTCTCTGTCCTATCAATATTACCCGTCTAATCCTATGTCTGAAGACTGTTATTTGGTGGATTGGTACTCCGAACTAGATGTGGGAGAATGGCACATGCCCACACACACAAATGTTCTTAATATTTCACACAATTTACATCATTCAATAGCAGTTGTCAATAAACCATTGTTAAAGGTCCATTGCACCCATTTTTATCTGAGTGTACAAAACATTAAGAACACCTTCCTAATATTGAGTTGCACCCCCCCACCACCTGACATTTTGCCCTCAGTCAATACTGATTCCAATGTTTCCACAGCGCCAGCCACCTACCACCATACCATGTTCAAAGGCACTTAAATATTGTGTCTTGCCCATTCCCCCTCTGAATGGCACACATACACAATCAATGTCTCAATTGTCTCCACACCTTTAACCTGTCTCCTCCCCTTCATCTACACTGCTTGAAGTAGATTTAACAAGTGACATCAATAAGGGATTGTAGCTTTCACCCGGATTCACCAGGTCAGTGTATGTCATGGAAAGAGATGGTGTTCTTAATGTTTGTATACTTAGTGTATTGACACACTATGATGGTTGGAATAATACTGGGAAATTGTGAAAATAATGAAAATGAGTTTTGGCCTGCCTGGTGATTTCACCAGGCCAAATGAGTTAATAGACAAATAAGAAAGAGTTCCAAACTGCCAATAACAGTTCATTTGAAGTTTTCCACTCCCCACTCAGACCACTCCCAGACAGTCAAAGTTAAATTCTTGCTTGAGAAATTTCTCTTTGCTAGGAAGACAATTTATGTTGAAAACAATCACAGTAAAGTACTTAATTGTTACCCAGAAATGATTTGGTATTTAGATAAAAAGGCTGCTTTGGACCTTTAACTATATTGCCTCCACTATTATAATTCAGAAAAACATTGCCTGATCCCAGACAATTACTAGCAGATGGGTTAAATGCACATAAAAACACTGGGTCAGTCGCTCCGATCAGTTTAATTAATTCTTGAAATCTATTACATCATCATGTCCTGCTGTTCAGTGAATGGCCACATTGATGCCTTCCTCGATAGACTGGGGTCCCTCTATTGAAATACCATTGCATCAATATGCAGTGGACCATACTGGCCTCTTTGTCCATGGAGCACACTTTGGAGAACACTATGGAGCACAAAGATTGATTTAGTTTTCCGTCTCATCTTTTCCCCTGCTTCCAAACGTTCTCCTTTTATAGTGTGCAATCTCAAAATACTCAAATGGTTATATTCCAATAGTGGATGTTTAAAACACTTGCTTTAGTGTAAAACATTTGCTACAGTTGGAAGCATGACTGTGCAGCTTTGCTTCAGTGTTCATACTGTGTAGCTGAGTACACTCAGTGTTGCTCTTCTTGCTGGGTGAGCCCTCTACTGGACGTTTTGAAAGGCCAATGGAAGCACTCGTAGTAGCCTGCAATGGCCACAAGTCAAGAAGAAGTAAAAACAACCCTCCTGGTTTGATTCATACTAAAGCAATGGACCTGCTATAAATGTGTAATAACCATGTTATACATTATGGATAGTAATAGGACATATACATATCAGGCCTACGTCCCCTAGAAATCACGGTTTCCCACAACTGTTCATATTCCTTTCTGCCATACATTTGTTTCACACAATAAGTCTTAGTAAATGTTATTGTAAACAAATAATAAACTCTCCCTTGTTTACCTCTTTAGTCATTGTTAGTTGTTAAATTCACTACTGAGGCTTCATAAAATATTGTTAATTACTTTTGTTATTGGATTGTCTTTCCTGCCTCAGGCTTATTGCACCGTGGAGTGTTTTGACTCGGAAGGCAGGCACCCATGGAATATTATCTACAGGGTTAACATGTGGAAATGCTCTAGAGCAGACTACTGTATTTTCACATGATCATTTCTGACATATAATCCTTAGTCTCTTATAAATACTAACTAGTTAAATATACAGTTGAAGTCGGACGTTTACGTACACCTTAGCCAAATACATTTAAACTCAGTTTTTCACAATTCCTGACATTTAATCCGAGTAAAAATACCCCGTCTTAGGTCATTTAGGATCACCCCTTTATTTTAAGAATGTGAAATGTCAGAATAATAGCAGAGAGAGTGATTTATTTCAGCTTTTCTTACTTTCATCACATTCCCAGTGGGTCAGAAGTTTACATACACTCAATTAGTATTTGGTAGCATTGCCTTTACATTGTTTAACTTGGGTCAAACGTTTCAGGTAGCCTTCCACATGCTTCTCATAATAAGTTGGGTGAATTTTGGCCCATTCCTCCTGACAGAGCTGGTGTAACTGAGTCGGGTTTGTAGGCCTCCTTGCTCGCACACGCTTTTTCAGTTCTGCCCACAAATGTTCTATAAGATTGAGGTCAGGGCTTTGTGATGGCCATTCCAATACCTTGACTTTATTGTCCTTAAGCTATTTTGCCACAACTTTGGAAGTACGCTTGGGGTCATTGTCCATTTGGAAGACCCATTTGCGACCAAGCTTTAACTTCCTGGCTGATGCCTTGAGATGTTGCTTCAATATATCCACATAATTTTCTTTCCTCATGATGCCATCTATTTTGTGAAGTGCACCAGTCCCTCCTGCAGCAAAGCACCCCCACAACATGATGCTGCCATCCCCGTGCTTCACGGTTGGGATGGTATTCTTCGGCTTGCAAGCCTCCCCCATTTTCCTCCTAAAAAAACATTGGTCATTATGGCCAAACAGTTCTATTTTTGTTTCATCAGACCAGAGGACATTTCTCCAAAAAGTAAGATCTTTGTCCCCATGTGCAGTTGCAAACTGTAGTCTTGCTTTTTTTATGGCGGTTTTGTAACAGTGGCTTCTTCCTTGCTGAGTGGCCTTTCAGGTTATGTCGATATAGGACTAATTTTACTGTGGATGCAGATACTTTTATACCTGTTTCCTCCAGCATCTTCACAAGGTCCTTTGCTGTTGCTCTGGGATTGATTTGCACTTTTCGCAGTAGGTAGGCCTTGAAATACATTCACAGGTACAACTCCAATGGACTCAAATGATGTATATTAGCCTATCAGAAGCTTCTAAAGCCATGGCACCATTTTCTGGAATTATCCAAGCTGTTTAAAGGCACAGTCAATTTAGTGTATGTAAACTTCTGACCCACTGGAATTGTGATACAGAGAATAATAAGTGAAATAATCTGTCTGTAAACAATAGTTCTAAAAATTACTTGTGTCATGCACAAAGTAGATGTCGTAACCGACTTGCCAAAACTGTAGTTTGTTAACAAGAAATGTGTGTAGTGGTTGAAAAACGAGTTTTAATGACTCCAACCTAAGTGTATGTAACTTTCCGACTTCAACTGTATATCTAAAAATCTAGTTTTGGTTGATTCGTAATTATGTTATGACTGACATTATGCCATTTCAGATTGTATAATCCATTAATCAACAGACATTTGAAGCCTAAATAAATAATATTTTGCATCATTTTGGGCCTGTAGTTCTATTGAATTAGGTTACATTATATGTATATATAAAATTGGTTGCAGCAGAGCACCGGTGAAACCTAGTGTTTTGTATGCCTGGAGAGTGAAACTCTGTCCTGGGGCACCCCCTGGGTGCTCCCAAACTCAGTCCTGGGGCCCCCCTGGGTGCACGTTTAGTTTTTTTTTGCCCTAGCACTACACAGCTGATTCAAATAACCAACTCATCATAGATTATTTGAATCAGCTGTGTGGTGCTAGGACAAAAACAAAATGTGCACCCCAGGACTGCGTTTGGGAAACCCTGCTATAGCCTACTGCTTGTATTAAATCCAGATTATGGCACTATTCTGTATAGGCCTATACAAAGAGCTCTCCCGAGGGGGAAAATTGGAAAACACTGGTGGGACTGGTGTCACTGCTCCACCGAGATTGACATATTTACACTCATAGGGGGCTATATACTGTAATTATGGCTAGATTACTTTATAGAAAGGCAATGTGGATACAGAAATTGGCAGCAGTTGGCAATAAAGAGGTGTCCCATCATGCAGCGCTAGCCTAATCCTCAAATCATCAGCATCATTTTCTTCTCTTCACTGCGAGGAGGAGGGACATCGCACATGCGCAGAAGATCCTTTAAGCCACACGCGGCTCAATCACGACGTTTATCCACCGGACCACTATGAATCACACGAGCAGTCTTGTAGGAAAGGCGTGCAAATGCAGTCAGAGACACTGTAAATGCTGGCTGTTTGCTCGATTTCGTGTCGGATCATAGCTGTCCTCCTCTAGCTCAAAATGGGTTAGAGGGAGGATGCCTGCCTGGATTATCCACTTTCAACACTTTGCGAGGATGTGGAATTGGAATATCTGTTTTTGCAGAGGCATCTTGACAAAGACGGAGAGAGATAATATAGATAGCATTTGAAATATATCTCCACTGTTCTTCGTTTTCTTTCCTTGTTTATTGTTTTGAGAAATGATTGCAGAATTCGTGTGCAGCGCCGTGGCTTTGGTCCTCTATGTCAACACTCTGGGCGCCGATTTCTGCTACGATGACAGGTACATGAATGAATGAATGACATTGCTGTGCTGCCCGTAGGCCTACTGTCAACGAATACAGTGGTTTTTAATAGCGGTAGAGAATTGCTTGACATTGTAAAATATGTCTTAACATCTCTAGACCACATTTTGCGGTAGCGTACGGAATGGCGGGCAAAGGGAGGGTGACTTCTGTCAGTTCTCTCTGTTGGCTGCAAGGTCTCGGTAAACAGCAGGCACTTGCTTGCCAGTACAGTGTCACTGCACAAAGTTTTGAGTCCTGAGAGGATCCAATGATACATAGTTGCAGGCGAGATGAACTGAACGCTACAACATGATTAGGGGAGTCATTTGATACATTGTAACTCCATAATGCCATGCTAATAGTTGCATGAGGCAACACCATGTACATGGCACTGCATTAAAACCATTATCACGGCCACGTCTCGTCTTAAACAGCGATACTATGTATGACACGGTTAGGGGCTATTTGTTAGGGGCTGTACGGTCCACAGAAACGGGTGAATAATATTTTCTGAATATTGTTATTCTAACAGACACTGGTGAATGATGATCCCAAACGAAGGAAATAAAACAACCCTGTTTTAAATAGGCGATAGGACCTATATCAAATAAGACCAGTGCGCTTCATTAGGCAGGCTAAAACATATTGATACATTTTAATGTGGTTAATTCTCCATTAAAAAAGGAACTGCCTAAAAAGTGGAAATGCGTTCAGTGCAGTCTGCCGCCGGCTGTTGTGCCTCCAGATAAATAGTATTTCTCCCGGGCCTGATAATGTATTGTGCCAAACAGATTTAAGTACCTGTAAGGGCTGAAGATCTTAACACAACACCTTCCCAGTTTTATTTTACCAACGGCTGCTATACTTTTGGACAGTTAAACATAATGGCTTCAGTATAATAGCTTGGTTGATTGATTTAACGAGTGATAGTGTAGTGCAAATCACACTATATTACATTTCAATATTTTATTACTGGTTTGATACATGCAGAATTGGAGGGTGGTCTCAGGGCAATTTGTATTATTCTGTACGTAAATCTGTGACACTCCATTTAGAATGATATGTTACATTCGGTTACATTATGATTGGAATAGAGGTTGTAAAATATCCTACGATTTAGAGGACATACACTGAGTGTACAAAACATTAAGAACACCTGCTCTTTCCATGAGATACTGTAGACTGACCAGGTGAATCCAGGTGAAAGCTATGGTCCCTTATTGATGTCACTTGTTCAATGACTTCAGTCAGTGTAGATGAATGGGAGGAGACAAGCTAAAGAAGGATTTTTCATAGGGATGCACCGATATGACTGGGCTGATACTGATATCCATATCTGGATGTCATAAGGTGAATGCACCAATTTGTAAGTCGCTCTGGATAAGAGCGTCTGCTAAATGACTTAAATGTAAATGTAATCCAATATTTTCCTTGCCAAAAAACCTGATACTGATAACCGATATTTAACACTTTAGCAGCCTTTTAAGCATTCCAGTACAGTTAACTAGTTGAAACAAAGTGTCATATGTTCATTTGTTCAGTTAAGAGCAGATTGTTCAATAACTTGTAAATGACACATCCATGAATGTGTTTTATTCCACAACAGATATTCATGACACAAATATTTTATCTGCCCCACATTACAAACATGGTTAAGTTCTTGGTGGCTTTTCTTACTATCCAATCTTGACTGTTTGAAGAAACTTAAAAATGATTTGAAAGAAATATAGGTTGAAACCAAAATTCAGTTAATAATTTGAGCTATAACTGCTTGAAAATTAGTACTGTCTCTAGGCTGTCATAAACTGCTATAAATGGCACACCGTCGACTTTTCAAATGTGCTCAACTGACTTGACTAGTGAAATGAGAGCAAATTTACAACACGTCATCTCATCTTTCATTTATGAAATGAAAAAAAGAAACAAAAAAACCCAACTGCTTTGTTTTAAATTAAACTAAAGTCTTGACCTATACCAGCCATGAATGCCTAGTACACTTTTTCCCCAGTGACTCTACATTGCTTTGTTACAATATTGACTGTCCATTTTCAATTTTAACATTTGGGGGAGGTTTTTCTTCACAAAGAGGACCTGCTCAGCTTTGTCACAAGAGTCTGTTTCTTTTTTCTGTCTCCAATGTGTGAAGCTGCTCTGAAAAGCCTCTCACTGTCCACACTACTACAGGGAGCACCAAGATACTTGCACGCAGCTCTAGCTAAGGAAGGGAAACGGGGCTTGAAACTTCTCCAGTATCCAAGTGCATCTTCATTCCTAGAAATAGTAGGTTCTGTCATGTATGCTAATATCTGCAAATAATGGGGAAGGGGGTGGGTTAGTACATTTAATACAACATATTGCATTATTCTTGCATGCCAAAGGATCATTAGGCATAGATCAACAATGGCAAATGTTGGCCGATGTAGTAACAGAAAATGAAAATAAAACGCGTCTCTCTCTCACAGAGATGCATACTGACCAAAAGGTTATTTTGTTGGCATTTACGTATGTCCCCATTACCAGTAAAACATCATCAAAACCTAGTTCTTTCACTTACTCGCTGTGCTGTTTCGTTGTTCATTTGTTCAGTCGTTTCATTCTCAACCAGGATTTCATCGTACATGTCAAGCAGTGAAATTTCATCCCTGTCTGTTTGTGTCCTCTTCTGTCATGGGTCCCCTTCTTCGGTGCAAACTGTCACTGTGTCCATTTCCATATTGTCCAGCTGTGTTTGAAACATTTCACATATACCCTGATTTTGTCTGCATCGAAGTAGTGGTCATTGTACCTAGCATCAAGCATGGTGGTGACACAGTAAAGAGGCTCAGAGAGAATGCCACCGAATCGCTTGTTCAGAGCGTCTAAGTAGAGTACTTTTGCAAGTTTTAACCCCACGGTCTGTGTGGGCAGTTTTGTTGAACAGGCGTTTCAATGCCATGACAGAGGGTATCACGTCTGCTGCAGACGCAGTTGAAGAGCTTATTTCTCCAGTCATTTGGTCGAATGGAGCTAGGAGTGTGTTCATGTTTTCAATGAGTCCACTGGTTTGTACTGATTGTTGCAGGTAATGCATAGTCGGCTGCGTACACGCCAAGTACGCATTTTTGTTCCAGCAGGCTCTCCATCATGTAGAAAGTACTGCTCCATCTGGCCTTGCAAAAGCCTTTTCATTTTCACTCCAAGCTGCTCCTGTATTGCTTGCAGGCGGCTGTATGCGAGCTGTGAGTGTTTAAAATGACCCACTATCTTCCTGCCAGTTGCCACTGTGTCAAATATGCTGCATTGAGCCAAAACACCTTGCAGCATGTGTGCCATGCATGGCAAACTGGCAACTCCGCATTCTTCCAAAGCCTTTGTCATGTTACATGCATTGTCACGTAGAGCACAGTGTGTACATTGTTCTTGGAGATTTTCTGAGTTTTAAACATGTTCTCAAATGCCATTTAAGTGGCAGCAGCGGTATGAGAACCAGCACATTCTTGAGCAATATGGCTTTCCTCAGTACGAAATCCTCGTCGACCCACTGTGCTGTCAGACTCCGCATGCTCATGGGGCTGACATCGCTGGGCCAAATGTCAGTCATGAAGCTAATAGTAGTGACGCCCATAGCAAGTAGCTTGTGGATGTGCGATTCAACAATACTGTGTATCTCCGATAGGGCAACATCTGAAAAATAGCGCCTACTTGGTAGTGTGTACCGGGGTTCGAGGAGAGCCAACATCATCCACAACAGAGAACGGTTGATTGTCAAGTGCAATGAATTCCATTATCTTGGCGTTAATGGTTTTCGCCTTTTGAGTTGTCTCGCTGAAATGTTCTTACTTTTTAAAATGACTGCTGGACTTGAACTTGCTTAGTTGTTGGAAGTGCCAGGCGCACCGGTTTGAGTCAAGAATTGCAACGCTACTGGGTTTTTCACACTCAACAGTTTTCTTTGTGTTTCAAGAATGGTCCACCGCCCAAAGGACATCCAGCCAACATGACACTACGGTGGGAAGCGTTGGCGTCAACACGGGCCGGCATCCCTGTGGAACGCTTTCGACACCTTGTAGAATTCATTCCCCAACTAACTGAGGCTGTTCTGAGGGCAAAAGGGAGGGGTGAAACTCAATATTAGGAAGGTGTTCCTAATGTTTTGTATATTCAGTGTATAGTGTCATATGTCAGTCTCTGTTGTCTACACCTTTTAGCTACATGTAGGCCATGTTGTGCACTTAACAACCCATGTTGTTATATAGCAAGGAAAATAGCAAGGAATCAAATATGGATATTTAATCACAATGTTTAGTAAATCCTCCTCTCGAAATTCAGAAAGCAAATCTGTACACTAGTAGAGAAACCTCAAGTCAAGTGCCTTGACTTAACCCAGCTAATGAGTTTAAATCCAGTGTTGCACTGTGTCGAGCATAGCCAGAAGCACCGAGGCTGGCTGAGAAACACTACCTGAGGATTTCTCATCGATCTGGTTGTGGAGTCTTGCTGCTCAGGAATACGTAATTACACTGCTCTCGTTACATTCAGTTGTGGTCTTGAGAAAATATATCCTACAAGAAATGGAGTGCTCTGCTTGCTTTAATTAATGTAGGGTTTGCTGAGTCTGATCTCTATAGGACAACCCTGTTCAAAGATCACTGGTTTTACGGGTTGATTTAAGTCACCTTCCACTTACCAGTTGATCATGGTTAAAGTTAACAACACCTTAACTACACGTTTTGTGTGATGTGTTTGCTAGCCTAGCACAAAACAACTCTTTTATATGGAGGAATCTAGGGGCCTCACAAGGCTTTCCACTGTCAATGCTCTCAGCACCACCACCACCTCCCTGCACAAACAACCCAGCCTTGAAGAGTCGTCCACTATGTGGTGCCAGAATCACCCCTGGAAGTTGGTTCTCCATCTGGCCATGGTCATCATTATCACACCTTGACACCTGCACTAGAACATAGTGAGTCGTATGTATAGTTCATATCTCAGCCTATTGCTATAATCCTGTATGAAAATAAATGGTCTGTACTCTGCAATGTTGTGTATCCATGGATGCCATGAATAAACCTTTATTTAACTAGGCAAGCCAGTTAAGAACAATTAAAAAGAAAAATCACATCCCTACATCAAACATGTTTAACAAAACACATCTTTAAAAAATTAAATACAAAATACATACAACAAACATATATATGTAAATAAAATAAAAATATATACTGTACATTTTTAAAATTCTAGTAAATTCTAGTACAATTGTATTCCCTCTTATTATAATGATTCAGGAATTGTTATTTTTTATTCAACATGCTTAATGTCTTAACAAGATGATTAAATTCAATCAAAAATATTTGTAGTTTTTGTGTAGAATTCTGGAATTTTTGTTTGTGTAAAGTATTTGGCAACATAACAAAAAAAATCATTTCAATGGTCTTGTTATCATTGCAATAGTATCACATTATATTCTTCATGTCAAAAACATGGGTAGTGTTCAAAAAGGTAAATGAGTATTCTGCAAGGTTTTTCCAAAAATATACCACATTCACAGAACAAGTGATTCATATTTTCACCTTTCCCCCCGCAGAAAATGCAGATATCATCAATATCAACCAATTTCAACAACAATTACATGGATGTATCTTATGTAGAATCTTAATATACAATATTTGTAAGGCATCAACCAAGCTTTTTTTCCAGACAATGTCAGGAATAAGCATTTTCCAGAAAATGTTTCCTCTAGGCGTAAGTTTGTTCCGTGAATGGAAAATGTGTCTTATGTATTTGTTACAGCAAGATTTGTAAAGGAAGGCCACGCCTTCCAAGCTGAGTTCTGGATAAACTCTGTGATTATCACCAAAGCTAAGATGAGTTTTCATTAGTGTAGTCAGACCACTGTAAATGGCTTAGATCACAGAAATAAACTGTCTGAAAGGTATTGGAATGTTATAAATTGTTCATATGAAAGAATATTACCCATGTTGTCGAAAACATCAAGAACAAAGTCAATATTCCTCTCATGCCAGGTACTGTAGGGTACAACAATGACTTATTCCTTACAGTTATGTCTGAATTTTTCAACAAAAAAGCTTTATTATGGGAAATGTTGTGCAGGAAACATATTTTCCATGACATTAAAGCGTGTTGGTGAAACGCAGCCAATTTAGCATGTAATCTTTCAGGAATATAATTACAATCTGGTAAAAATTAATTGAAGATCTCCCAATTTATTGAACACATTGTTTGGAAGGAAATACCAAATTGATTCTGTATTGCAAAACATCTTTTCAACCTGCTGATCTTGAAAGTGTTATTTATGTCAACAAAATCCAACACTTCCAGACCTCCTTCAGCTCTTTTATTTGAGAGGACTGACTTTTTTTAGTTGGTGAGACTTATTTTTCCAAGTCAAGAAAGGTCTTGTTGATCTTTTTACAGGTCGGTGGATTTATAAATAAAGATAATGAGGTTTACACAAAGTGAGAAAGTCCCTCTGCCTTGGACAGAAGCACTCTCCTAAGTATAGATATATCCCTTTCTAGCCAAATATTAAATATATATATTCATTTTACGAGAGCAATTCATATGTTGTCTAAGTTGTTTTTTGATAGACGTATTCCTAAATATTTAATATAGTCCTTTACTGGAATATTTTATATTTATTTATCATCGGAGTCATATAAAGATAAGATTTCACATTTAGAAATGTTCAGTTTGAATCCAGATGTAATAGAGAATGCAGTGATAGCATTAAGGTCATGGGCGACCTGGTATTTGTCTTTAAAAAAAGAGTAATATCGTCAGCCAGTTGGGAAATGTTGATTTCTCTGTTAAAAATGGATAAGCCATGCAGATTTACATTATTCAGAATATCTAGTTCCACTACCAAAATTAATAAAAAGGGCGAAACTGGGCATCCCTGTCGTACACTTCGGTTGATACTAAACCTTAATACATCCAAAAGATTCAGTATCACAGAACTATTCATCAGGTGTTTCGTTAAAATCGCTTGAGAGAATTAGAAAAGCATATTTGTTGCCTAAATCCTGTAATTTTCTGGTAAATTTTACAAAAAGGGTCTTATTTGGAGCATGTGACTAATGTCCATACACATTACAGATGATGAAGATAGCAGTGTCAAGTTAACAGTTACTATGACCCATCTCCTTTACTGTGAAGATGTGGATTCTAGAATGTCACCTTTTAAACTTGTGAATAAGTGTCAAAACACCAGCATAATGGTTTGATCCATGCCTGAGATAGACCATGTTTCCCCAATGTGAATTTCACAATTTCAAGTCACTTTCACACTAATGAGTTTCCTGAAGAAGGACAACATCTGCGTTTACAATATAAAACTAAGCCTTTCCTTTTTTGCAAGATCTCTCCTAGCATTCAGGCTAACGATATTGAGTGAGTTGAAAACAAGCTCCTGCGTAAAAAAGAAAGACACAAACTAGACAGCAAATCTAGTAATGTGAACAATAAAACAAACAGTAAACCTTGAGAGGGTTACTCCGACGGAAAACTACGCTCATCTGAGGTAGAGGTGGTTAACAGTATAACAAATCCTTTTTTTTCTTTTTTTGGTTGGCAAGTGTTCATGAATTGTAGTTTGAATGGTAAATTTACTTGTGGCAGTACAGTAAATGTACTCTTGGCAGTGCTCACACTTCAAGTGTGGTTCATGTCATGTCACCAGAGTTACGCAGTAATCTTTCTTCTTTCGATGAGCGCGCGTTGGCCCTTGAATCTTGCTTTCCTTATTGTCGAGCCTTCTGTATAAGCGGCCACAGTTTCTCCCTGGCAGTCTGATCCTGCGGTATCAGAGCCTCTTTGATGCAGAGCTTCTTCTCGTCCAGAAACTTGTTCCCCTTGGCCATTTTCCAGATGATGTCCCTGTGGTGGCGCATAGGGTCCATCAGATCTTCGTTTCCCTAGTCGATGTACCACGTCAATCACGTCTCTTAGCTTGTCTTTGCTGCACAGATCCACCTTTCCCAGGATATTGATAACTGCTTCCCTAATGTCCTCTCCCTCTACCTTTCTTATACTTTGGATTTTCAGATTCCACCTGCGAGAATACCATTGAAGTTCAGCTACATTCTCATACAGCTCATTATTTTGGGATTGCAGTTTCTTCAGCTCGTTCTCCAGGAACATTATATTTTCCTTGTTCTCACTCACAACTGTGAGAAGCTGACGGACAGTTTCTGACAATTTATCAATCTTCTTTGATGTTTCTTTGGTAGCCCACTCTATGGTGGAGACTTTGGAGACCGTGGCGTCTTGTTTAGTAGTCAGGGTCTGGATGACAGAGAGAAGTTCAGGCATGGAAATGTCCTCTTTCACTTTTTTTCTCCAGGTGGATTTTTAATTGGGGTCTGAGGTAAAGAGGTTGCAAGGATCTCATCCTGGTCCATCTTGTTCTTTCTCTTGCTTGAGCTCATGGCATCTTGTGTATCCATGCTGCTCTGGCTCTCGTCGTAACTAGTTGGCAATGCCTGCCATCTTCTGTGCAGCTTGGATATTCCGTCATGTACTTCCCATTCAAATGGACAAAAATTAACTCTAAACTTGCCAAATGTAGCTAAAACAACTTCTAGTTGATATTAGACTGTTAACCACCTAACCCTCAAAGTTGCTTGGACAAGCGAGAGAACACTCCCTCTCACAGCGACGCCATCTTGGCCATATATGTAGCTAGATGTAGTAGGCTAATGTTAACTAGCTGGCTCATCATTACCCATGAAAGGAAGTTAAGCTAGCGAGCAAGCATTTAAGCCAGGCATCCTAGGACAACAAAAACTAAAAGTGTGTACTGTATGTCAGAGTGATAGACCGTTTCGTCAACATGAGGAGAGGACGATGGTATTGGCGTTTCTCTACAAGTAGGGTGAGTCAACATGTTTTTCTACTTGCAGGAACGCACACAGAAATCGGAACCATGGACAGCCACATCATATTTATCTTACGTTAATTGAACTAAATTGTTTTGGTATGTTTTAGTTGTCACTGTATTAGACTAAGCAGAGGTGATTTGATGATGTTGAAATGTTGAAGTTGAATGGTGCTGGAATAGTGGAGGCGGCTCCTGTTTTCATTCCGACTTGTGGTATCTCTCCGTGGTTCTAAATCAAAAGTTGTTTAGTGGTGTGAAAATGTTGGAACATTAATGAACTTGCTTGACCACGCTGTAGGTCATGTACTGTAACTGTTTGTTACATGCAATGTGCTTTGTGGACTTGTCCGGTTTTGTGATGGAACAAAGGTGTGGTTAAATTGATTCTGCCACTGAGTCTTCTAATTGTCTCAGCCTTAGGCCTATATATCACGTCCGCAAGGCATATGAACTAACAACAGAATTATCACAACACGTAGGTTGTAATATGGCAATTATTTTCCTGGCTTCTCCAGTGATTTTACCTAGGCACCTCTACTGGCACTCTGCAGGTTGTGTCAACCTGGTTAAGGCATTAGCTGCACTGTCAGCGTTGTTGTTGGTGATTGGATTTAAGTTGCAAAAACATCCGTGACTTTGTTTCGAATGGTACTGAACTGAATCAAAGGTTGATGGGGAGGATAGGAGAAGGAAAAATAAAGCTGTTCTCCTGGGTCACCCTTGAGAATTGATCAAGCTGAATGTCTTTGTAGAAAGACTGCAACAGAGCTGAATCTTTTCAGAAAGCCTAGGACTACACTCTGTTTTCTAAAATAATGTTGACAATTTCGTGATGGAATGAGAGCTTTGATCTCAAAGTACCCTTCATGGTACATAAGAGTTACAGTAGCACTATATTGGATGGTTTGTTTTGATTATCTCTTGTCATGGTTAGACTATTAAGTTCCCTGCTCTACTTCATCAATGCTGCTCTGCACTCGACTCTGATTGTGATGTTGTTAGAATGGGGGTATGAAAGTGTGAAAGACATCGTTATTGAGGACAGAGCCTCCCTGAACATAACTGTGGCCTGACAGCGGCTCGGTCAGGGAGGGGAGGCAGTCAAAGCATGTAGCACTGCAGTCTGATGATGTGGGGTGGCACTTGGTGGCCAGAGTGCTAAAAGTTTCAGGTCAATGACACACTAGATTAGTCATTCTAAAGTTCATCAGTTGGGGAGAGACAGTGGAACGCCAAAATGACTAAATCATATCAAAGTTTATTTGCCACGTGCTCTGAATACAACAGGTGTAGGTCGACCTTACAGTGAAATGTTTACTTACAGGCTCTAACCAATAGTGCAATTTTTAAGTAAAAAATAGGTAGTTGAACAATAGATAAGTAAGGATATTTTTTAAAAACAACAGTAAAAGACAGTGAATAATAACAGTAGCACGGCTATATACTGTACACTAGTGAGGCTATATACACTAGTGAGGCTATATACAGTAGCGAGGCTATATACAGTAGCGAGGCTATATACAGTAGCGAGGCTATATACAGTAGCGAGGCTATATACTGTACACTAGTGAGGCTATATACAGTAGCGAGGCTATATACAGTAGCGAGGCTATATACAGTAGCGAGGCTATATACTGTACACTAGTGAGGCTATATACAGTAGCGAGGCTATATACAGTAGCGAGGCTATATACTGTACACTAGTGAGGCTATATACAGTAGTGAGGCTATATACTGTACACTAGTGAGGCTATATACAGTAGTGAGGCTATATACAGTAGCGAGGCTATATACAGTAGCGAGGCTATATACAGTAGCGAGGCTATATACAGTAGTGAGGCTATATACTGTACACTAGTGAGGCTATATACAGTAGCGAGGATATATACAGTAGCGAGACTATATACAGTAGTGAGGCTATATACAGTATTGAGGCTATATACAGTATTGAGGCTATATACAGTAGTGAGGCTATATACAGTATTGAGGCTATATACAGTATTGAGGCTATATACAGTAGTGAGGCTATATACAGTAGCGAGGCTATATACTGTACACTAGTGAGGCTATATACAGTAGTGAGGCTATATACAGTAGTGAGGCTATTTAAAGTAGTGAGGCTATTTGCGCACAAGTATCTCTACTTGCACATCATCATCAGCTCATTTATCACTCCAGTGTTAATCTGCTAAATTGTAACTATTCACTCCTATGGTCTATTATTGCCTACCTCCTCATGCCTTTTGCACACACTGTATATAGACTTTCTTTTTTCTACTGTGTCATTGACTTGTTTATTGTGTTATTGGCTTGTTTATTGTTTACTCCATGTGTAACTCTGTGTTGTTGTCTGTGTCACACTGCTTTGCTTTATCTTGGCCAGGTCGCAGTTGTAAATGAGAACTTGTCCTCAACTGGCCTACCTGGTTAAATAAAGGTGAAATAAAATAAAAATAAATAAAATATACAGTAGTGAGGCTATATACAGTAGTGAGGCTATATACAGGCACCGGTTAGTAGGGGTAATTGAGGTAGTATGTGGATGTAGGTATGGTTAAAGTGACTATGCATATATGATTAACAGAGAGTAGAAGCAGTGTAAAGAGGGGTAAGGGTGGGGGGGGTGCAAATAGTCCAGGTAGCCATTTGATTATCTGTTCAGGAGTCTTATGGCTGGGGGTAAAAACTGTTGAGAAGTCTTTTTGTCCTAGATTTGGCACTCCAGTACCGCTTGCCATGTGGTAATAGAGAGAACAGTCTATGGCTGGGGTCTTTGACAATTTTTAGGGCCTTCCTCTGACACATCCTGGTGTAGAGGTCCTGGAGGGCAGGAAGCTTGGCCCTGGTGATGTACTGGGCCGTACTGTGTTGCAGCTGTAGAGCCTTTTGAGGATCTGAGGACCCATGCCAAATATTTTTAGATTCCTTAGGGGGAATAGGCTTTGTTGTGTCCTCTTTATGACTGTCTTGGTGTGTTTGAACCATGATAGATTGTTGGTGATGTGGCCACCAAGGAACTTGAAGCTCTCAGGGCGTGCTCTGTCCTCCTTTTTCTGTAGTCCACTATCATCTCCTAGACTCAGCATTTGGGAATTGACCTGTTTGTGTCTGACTCGGATTGTACATATTTTCTGTATGATGAAATGGGGATATGTGGAAAATAGTGGGAATAATATTTTCACCGATATAAAGCACTGCTTAGAGGTAGGATGAATATTTTATTTCCAACATGAGTTATTACTTAGTGTTCGGAACAGATTATGGTCCTTAGTTCTCTCCTGCCTGTCTACCAGTAATCTGTTGTTCATAAATAGCCTTGACATTATGTATTTTCCCACGGATCACATTAAGGAGTGGCTGAGTGGCTCAAACTATAATGAATCACTTGGTTTGATGACACCCGCCTCTAAGTAGCTTTCTGTTCACTAACACCCTCAGCCTCGTATAATATGCCCAGAGTGCTGTGTGTCTGTGTGTGCGTGCGTGCGTGTGCGAAATCGTCATCATTGACAAAACATTCCACGTACCTACCAGGATGAAGGAAATACAGAAAATAAATATGTAGTCCTTCACACGTCTTAGGCATTGCTTCTTTATTCTTTCCTGCCTGTGCTGAGGGCCTGAATGTATCTGGGTTGTCTGTCTGTGTGAGGCTGACTGCCCTGTAAATAGCCCTGGCTGGCCTGCCCCTGGTTGGGTTTCGATTGTACTGCTGTCTGAGCTGGCTCTGCTCTGCTTTGCTCCGGCTCTGGCTGTAGTGTCCACCCAGTGGAATAGGATGGGCCAGCCCACTCCAGTCCGGGCCCAGCACTGTGGTAATGTAGCGAGCCCAAGGGCGTCAACCCAACAGTCTGAGCATCTCTCCCACAGTCTCTCCCAGTGCCCTGTAATTAGTGGAAGCCTCCAGAGTGGCGTGGAGGCACGGACGGCAGACTCTCAACAGGCGTGCAAAGCCTCTCGCTCTAATCGTACGACGGCTGCAGCCAGATGGTCGTGTTTTTGCAAAGCAGTGAGGGGTTTTCTCGCCTGTGCTCTCGAGTCTGAGGTGGAGTCAAGAGCAACATGTTCAGTGCAGCCCGGATGGAGACGTCAGTGTTTTTCAGACTGAATGATGAAGCAATCTAGGAGGTCTGTGTGAGAGGGGTCCTTTGGTATTGTTCACACATTGACGTTTGTTCTTTTTTGTTGTTGTTGATGTGCCTTGGGATTGATTTGAACGTCATTGAGACTGATGTGTTCTCTTATTTCAGTGGTTTACCATACAATACCAGGTCATCCCACGCTTTTCTGGCCTGTCACTGAAACAGCGTAAATCAGGGATGCATTTTCAAGTCAAGCAATCATTTTCACTTATTGAGTCATGCTGTTATTGTTCTCTCTGTGCGAATGCTTGGAAGTTGGCTTCTATTGTGACCAGACAGACAATTTCTCATCTACCTATAGGCCAACGAGATCAGCACATGTCCAGTCACAGGTGTATGGGTTGTAGGCCAACAATATCAGCACATGTCCAGTCACAGATGTATGGGTTGTAGGCCAACAAGATCAGCACATGTCCAGTCACAGGTGTATGGGTTGTAGGCCAACAAGATCAGCACATGTCCAGTCACAGGTGTATGGGTTGTAGGCCAACAAGATCAGCACATGTCCAGTCACAGGTGTATGGGTTGTAGGCCAACAAGATCAGCACATGTCCAGTCACAGGTGTATGGGTTGTAGGCCAACAAGTTCAGCACATGTCCAGTCACAGGTGTATGGGTTGTAGGCCAACAAGTTCAGCACATGTCCAGTCACAGGTGTATGGGTTGTAGGCCAACAAGATCAGCACATGTCCAGTCACAGGTGTATGGGTTGTAGGCCAACAAGATCAGCACATGTCCAGTCACAGGGTTGGGTTAGGCCAACAAGATCAGCACATGTCCAGTCACAGGTGTATGGGTTGTAGGCCAACAAGATCAGCACATGTCCAGTCACAGATGTATGGGTTGTAGGCCAACAAGATCAGCACATGTCCAGTCACAGATGTATGGGTTGTAGGCCAACAAGATCAGCACATGTCCAGTCACAGATGTATGGCTTGTAGGCCAACAAGATCAGCACATGTCCAGTCACAGATGTATGGGCTGCAGGCCAACAAGATCAGCACATGCCTAGTCACAGATGTATGGGTTGTAGGCCAACAAGATCAGCACATGCCCAGTCACAGATGTATGGGTTGTAGGCCAACAAGATCAGCACATGTCCAGTCACAGATGTATGGGTTGTAGGCCAACAAGATCAGCACATGTCCAGTCACAGATGTATGGGTTGTAGGCCAACAAGATCAGCACATGTCCAGTCACAGGTGTATGGGTTGTAGGCCAACAAGATCAGCACATGCCCAGTCACAGATGTATGGGTTGTAGGCCAACAAGATCAGCACATGTCCAGTCACAGATGTATGGGTTGTAGGCCAACAAGATCAGCACATGTCCAGTCACAGATGTATGGGTTGTAGGCCAACAACATCAGCACATGTCCAGTCACAGATGTATGGGTTGTAGGCCAACAAGATCAGCACATGTCCAGTCGCAGATGTATGGGTTGTAGGCCAACAAGATCAGCACATGTCCAGTCGCAGATGTATGGGTTGTAGGCCAACAAGATCAGCACATGTCCAGTCACAGATGTATGGGTTGTAGGCCAACAACATCAGCACATGTCCAGTCACAGATGTATGGGTTGTAGGCCAACAAGATCAGCACATGTCCAGTCGCAGATGTATGGGTTGTAGGCCAACAAGATCAGCACATGTCCAGTCGCAGATGTATGGGTTGTAGGCCAACAAGATCAGCACATGTCCAGTCACAGATGTATGGGTTGTAGGCCAACAACATCAGCACATGTCCAGTCACAGATGTATGGGTTGTAGGCCAACAAGATCAGCACATGTCCAGTCACAGACGTATGGGTTGACTTCCTTTCATAACAGTATTTTCTAGCCGATAAAGAGCTCAAATTGCGAATGTTATAGTGACATAGAGTAAAAAGCTTTCAGTATTTGTTGCTAGAAATACTATTAATGAGAGTTGTCAGTATGTTGTGCATTGCTTCAGTTTTGCATAAACCCACAGAATTACTTTAAGCTTTTTAGCCTGGGATTCGATCAGTTCACCTTTAGGCCGTGGGAAACCATTGACTAGATACGATGCACATTTTTCCATCGCAATTTCCATTGAAATTAACAATCGTGTCGTATCAAATTTGGACAAAATGTGCTCAATCTTCCAAGTTTTAACAATAAATGGTGTTGTCGATGCAAGGTACAGCACATAATCAGGAAGTGAGTAGGAAGTGAGGGATGGATTGGGGCTACATGTTACGCAGCAGCAACAAATCTGGGGTATATTTTACTCTCCTTTCCTTCTGGGTCACTGCCTTACCCAGTGACTGTCAACACTATTGCTATTTAACCCCATCTGTGGCGCGGTGTGTGATGGCAGCTCCCACTGGGTGATCTGTGTGTCGGCTGGTGTGACCCTGCCGTGCTGAGGTGAACTTTCTCAGTCATTATCCCGCTGAGCTCTCACTGTCTGAGCACTGCTTCAGGTGATCAAACCTGGATTTGTGGATTTTTTTTTAAATCATGGGGATTTGTGGAGAGTAATAACCTTTTGGATAGGTATCTACTGTGTATTAACATACTATATATATTTTTTTACGTCATTTCAAAGTGATAAATCCTCTGTCACTATAGGTTGATTCAAAACAGTAGTGTAAAATGTCAAGTGCAAGTCAATCAACTTTTGATTTACATTCCTTATCGATAGCATTTAACATGATGAACGTGTTCTGGCGATGCCACCAGATAGCTATAACCGCCGTTATCCAGATGGTGTCTAGACTTAAGACAGGGGACTTAAGATAGGTGACATCCATCCATCGGGTTTTACCCTCTCTCCATGGGAGAAATTGGATAGGCCTGGCCCATTCTGCTGCTGTAGTAGGGGAGTAAATTGCCTCTGTGATTGCCCGGGCAGATGATTGTCATATGTGAGGTGCAGTTGGAACAGGGTGATTGTGGGTTGGCCTGATCAGGCCCTGCCCACCGGTTCATAAAATACCCTGTGCACAGACAGACAGCCTCACAGTCAGTCCTCCCAAATTCAGCAGCCCTGGATGCTTTGTAATCATCCCACTGGAACCCACAGAGATGAGGAACGGGCCATGAGTAGTTGTCGGCTTTACTGCTTTGTGGTGGACAGCATTAAAGATGAACTTGAACCGCGCTACACAAGAGTTTAATCAGCGCCCTCTTTGCCTTTTCACAATCTCTTTGTTGACTATTTAGTTAAAGCCAACAGATTATCTCTCCAAATGTATCATGTGGTGCGTCTACCAGCCCTCTTGACACACACACACACACACACACACACACACACACACACACACACACACACACACACACGTTTATACACACCCACACAGAAACTAATCATAATCACCATAGACGTACATATAAAGGCAGATTGAATTATCCAGCATTAAAATCCTTCACATGGGCAGCAGTGCATTGTGAAACATTTTACAGCGCAACAAAGTAATGAGGCGCACTGTAAGTACTTAAGCTGCCAGAAGAAGACTTGAAGCTTGTCTGGGCAAAAATCCTCTTTTTGGAAAAAGCTGCTTGGTCAAAGAATAAAACCTTTGCAGCAACACGATACTCTCCACTATGGCTGAAGGGAGGCCCTTCTCTGTAAAGGTTTGGTCTAGTGTTTCCTCCCATCATTAGACATGG
>NC_088420.1:50463333-50548333 GCF_034236695.1 Oncorhynchus nerka
GATGCTGGCCTGCCTGTCTACTCAGGAGATTAGCACAAGCCTTGGTCTGGGAGGTCTCCCCCCCCCCCACACACACACATATCCCCCAGCTGTGTGTGAGCCCGAGGAATGTGGAACAGACCTCCCTCCCGTCCGGGATTGTTCACTCCACACAG
Source organism: Oncorhynchus nerka (assembly GCF_034236695.1). Taxonomy (NCBI): domain Eukaryota; kingdom Metazoa; phylum Chordata; class Actinopteri; order Salmoniformes; family Salmonidae; genus Oncorhynchus; species Oncorhynchus nerka. Next base: position 50,463,489 of record NC_088420.1, read on the forward strand.
ATCTAGCCTGTATAACATTACTCACAATCGCAGCCTATTTATGCTGTGTGAAAGCACTTTTGAAATACAGCCAATATTGAACTCAACTGTGTCATCAATCCTGTGTGACAAATACAAAAGTTCCAGTTATGGATGAATGTACTGTAACAGACATTCCCAATGGCTAGCAGCTTCTCATAAGAAGGATGTAAAGTAAAATGCCAGAATATGTCCCCTGTTGTTCACAGATCTTTCAACATCAACATGTCCACATAGTATGACTCAACTTTCATTGTAATTATGGTATTGTAGTATATCATTTTATTAGATAGTTCACACCTGTATTCTCTCATGGCGCGTCATCTTTGATTACAGCGAATTATGTTAGTTTAGAAAAAGTTTGCCATTTTCCAGATGTACTCCTGGTCAAATTGCTGGTCGTAACCTCAGTGTGAAGGTATATCATCAAAGTGCATAAGTATGGTTTCTTCTCCACGACAGACCTTCCGGCCTGCTGCTATGGTGATCGAGCGCTCGGCTGACTTTGGGAAGAACTGGCAGGTGTACCGCTACTTTGCATACGACTGCGCGGCGGCATACCCTGCCATATCCCCGGGGCCCATGCAGAAAGTGGATGACATCATCTGCGATTCACATTACTCCGACATAGAGCCGTCGACAGAGGGAGAGGTATGTGTTCCGAATTACTGAGTTTTGAGAGAGTCTAAATTCTATCAATGATAGGTTTATACACTGAGTTTACAAAACATTAAGAACACCTGCTCTTTCATTGACATAGACTGACCCGGTGACTCCAGGTGAAAGTGGCAGGTAGCCTAGCGGTTAAGAGCTTTGGGCCAGTAACTGAAACGTCGCTAGTTCGAGTCCCTGAGCCGACTAGGTGAGAAATCTGTCTGTGGCCTTGAGCAAGGCACTTAACCCTAATTGCTCCTGTAAGTTGCCCTGGATAAGAGCATCTGCTGAATCACTCAAATGTAAATGTTATTGACGTTACATGTTAGATCCACTTCAATCAGTGTGGATGACGGTTGAAGAGACAGGTTAAAGAAGGATTATAAAAGTGCCTTTGAAAGGGGGTATGGTAGTAGGTGCCAGGCGCACCGGTTTGTGTCAAGAACTGCAACGCTTCTGGATTTTTCACGCTCAACATTTTCCCGCGTGTATCAAGAATGGTCCACCAACCAAAGGACATCCAACCGACTTGACACAACTGCGGGAAGCATTGGAGTCAACATGGGCCAGCATCCCTGTGGAACACTTTCGACACCTTGTGAGGCCCATGCCCCGGCGCATTGAGGCTGTTCTGAGGAGAATGGGGCGCAACTCAATAATAGGAAGGAGTTCCTAATGTTTTGCACACTCAGTGTATGTCAAGTCATTTGTTGTAGCTAAGTAATAACCAATCACATACACAACACAATGAAAGTCGAGTGTAATCGCAGTGACTGTCTCTGTAGGTCATCTTCCGAGTTTTGGATCCAGCTTTCCATATTGAAGACCCCTACAGCCCCAGAATCCAAAGTAAGTTCCAGTGACGACACGTGTACTTAATGGTTTATATCTGTTCTTTTGATCCTTCCCATTTTCTGGGGGGAAAATACCAGCTATGTGTTGCCTGTTAGCCAACTAGAACTGCAAAACACAATTATTAGGCATAATGACCTCAGGGCTAACAATCTACAAGCTAACGGCTAACACATGTCTCCGAACGATTCAGACATGTTGAAGATCACCAACCTGAGGGTGAAGTTCACCAAGCTGCACACCCTGGGAGACAACCTGCTGGACTCCCGCATGGAGATCAAGGAGAAGTACTACTACGCCGTCTACGACATGGTGGTCCGGGGTAACTGCTTCTGCTACGGACACGCCTCCGAGTGCGCCCCCGTCGACGGGGCTGGGGCTGGGGATGGAGTGGAGGGCATGGTGAGTTCTCCCTGATAAGGTTGTTGTAGTTAGTTTTCATCAGGTCTCCTTATGTGTGGACGTTTGTGCACTTTGTGTGCGTGTGTGTGTGTGTGTGTGTTACCGTTTAAGAACAATTGTGTTTGTGTTGGTGAGAGCGTGTGGGTCGACATCTGCGTGCGCTTGGGAGACTGTTTGTGTGTTTGCGGACAGCATGTGTCTTGTGTGTGTACGTGTTTTTCTGTGTGTGTACGTGTTTGTCTGTGTGTGTATGCTCTGGAGAGAAAAAGGCAAACAATGCAGTTCCTGTTTAGTCTCTGCTACGGCCTGTCTGTCCGTCTGTCTGCGGAAAGGCTACTCTGCCTTTTGGTCACTTTTATTATACAGTCTATTCACCAGGAAAGAGGAAATGATCCCTATTCACTCTCCTCTTCCTCTCAGTCATTTTGCAGTGTTTTTCAAATGAATTCCCTCACATTAAAATGTCTTAAAAACAAAACTAGATACAGTAACACCTTGCCTGAGGAGGCCTAACATAAAAGCTACGTAACCCTGCCATAAGAGTGGCATAGTGGCTGTTATAGCGACACCAAACTTGGCACGTATCTGCTATTATCTTGAAGGTTTTAATTATTTAATTGTTAGTTTGCTCATTTTAACCGGATCTGAGTCAGTCTGTCTGTCAACGTATTGTCCTTTGTCTGCAGACCAGATGAGAGCTAGCCAACACTGTAAACATGTCCTGCTGCCATCTGGAAGGGGAATACGCGGATAGAGCTGGAGGAAAAACAATATCTCGAGCAACTGTTCCTTTTGTCTGTAGTTTCCCCTTGCTTTTGCACTGATATCTCAGCTGTAATGGACCATAATGGCCAAGGGAAGCTGTTTCAAATACCACTATTCCACCAGAGGCCTGGGTCTCTGCACAGTAGTTGATAGGTCCCTGAACTATACTATTAAACCCTGAATATGGCCTGTGAAATCATTTTACGGTCGATGCCAATAGATCGTTTGTGTTCGTAGTTTATGCACATGGATAGGATATGAAGTAATGGCATATTCACTGCTTTTAAGTGCTTAGTAAATGTCTAATTCAGTTGCTCGCCTCCATTTCTGAATGATATTCCTAAGGTGCATGGCCACTGTATGTGCAACCACAACACCATGGGGCTAAACTGTGAGAAGTGTCAGGACTTCTACCACGAGCTGCCCTGGAGACCAGCCAAGGGACGCAACACCAATGCCTGTAAAAGTATGCCACTTTACCCTAACATATATTTTTTTTTACTAGAGGGAAATATTATAGCTTGTGGTCTGTCCCCTTATAATTGATCGCTTGTGATGACAGGCTGCAGTGTCTGCTCAGTCAGTTAACAACCGTCCAACTAGCTTTTCTATGAACACTGTGAATCAACGTTGTCTGCTTGCCTTCGTCTCTCTCTGCAGAGTGTAACTGTAACCAGCACTCAGGCTCGTGTCACTTCGACATGGCAGTTTACGTCTCTACGGGTAATGTGAGCGGCGGTGTGTGTGACGAGTGCCAGCACAACACCATGGGTCACAACTGTGAACAGTGCAAGCCTTTCTACTACCAGCACCCAGAGAGGGACATCCGCGACCCCAGCATCTGTGAACGTAGGTCGAGCCTCCAACTCCAACCCCCCTCTACGGCTCCCCTCCCCTCCACACCATCCAAACCCAGCCTTCACCTCTCTACCTCCAGCCATCCTTGTTACATTCTCCGCCGTTACTCCTCCACCTCTTGAACCTCTGTTTCTTCACCTCTGCCTCCATCCTTGTTACATTCTCTGCCGTTACTCCTCCACCTCTTGAACCTCTGTTTCTTCACCTCTGCCTCCATCCTTGTTACATTCTCCGCCGTTACTCCTCCACCTCTTGAACCTCTGTTTCTTCACCTCTGCCTCCATCCTTGTTACATTCTCCGCCGTTACTCCTCCACCTCTTGAACCTCTGTTTCTTCACCTCTGCCTCCATCCTTGTACGCTTCTCCGCCACTTTGCTCCACCCCCCACTCCCCTTCATCTCGTCCGTGACTCTGTCTGTCTCTCTTTAGAAAATATAGATGTTTCACATTTTCCCTTCCTCCCGCCTGGATCTGCGATCTGGATCTGCGATCTGGATCTTTGATCCTGCCTCTGTGACCTGGATCTGAGCGAGAACACCTGGGCTTTGAGGCTATGTCAGCCAAAGCAGTGTGGTCTTTTAATTCCAAACCACTGTATGGTGTAGAAGAGACCCCTCTCATGTGTCACCTCCCACCCTTTCATGGCTCTCTGGGTAGGCCGCTGGAGATGCATAACTGGCCTCAGCCTAGCATCTAGGGAGAACCTCATCACAGTCTGTGTTGATGTGTGAATAATGGGCTTGTTAGGGTTTTCACATTTGTCTCCAGTGTTTGGAGTCCTGGTGTATGTGTGGTGTGTGAGAGAACTTCCATTATTCCTTTGTAAGACTTTTTTTTCCTACCCTTTTGTTTTAAATTTGGTCATTTTGTTAGCCCGTAGATAGCTACAGTTAAGCACACAAATCATTGATGCAGATGTTCAAATAACCTTCAGAAGTTACAGTATATTCCCTTCATCAAGAGGAAAATATCAAATACCTCACATTCATATTGACCTTGACCATTTCTTTTTTCGTCCCGTTAGCTTGTCACCATTGCAGCATTTCTACTCCACTAGTTCCATGCACAATACCCCATTTTACATAATAATTCCTAACTCAAATGTTCCTGATGATTCCCATCTCTCCGTAGCATGTAACTGTGATCCGGTGGGCTCCCTGAACGGCGGGATCTGTGACAGGATGACTGATGTGTCATCTGGACTGATCACTGGCCAGTGTCGCTGCAAACCCAATGTGGAGGGAGAGCGCTGTGACCAGTGCCAGCAGGCCCACTATGGCCTGGGTGACCACCCTCTGGGCTGCCTGGGTAAAGACACACACACACGCATTCACGCACACGTCTTGGGGTTTTTCCAAGTCCTTGCATAGGCTTTTTCAAGCTGTGTATTTCAGCATTTTATTGGAATAACTACTCTTTGTGGTTTTTCCCAGCCTGCACCTGTAATACCCTGGGGACAGTTCCTGGAGGGAGTCCGTGTCATACAGACTCAGGAGATTGTTTCTGCAAAAGCCTGGTCACAGGGAGAGACTGTGACCAATGTATGGTAAGGAACCCTATTATGATTTACTTTGTACACGACACTTTGTACTCAAAGTCAACTGTGCAAACTGAGAGACCAGAAAGTTAGCCCTGACACTATGTGAGTCAGTTGACTTACGATTACCAATGGCCACTAGCGCTTCACTAGCCAGCTAGTTACACATCTGCTACATACGTTCTGGAAGTGTTTTTTGGTGGCTTGGTTTAGTCGTCACCAGGGCTGTAAATCTTGTAAAGAGACTGGTACATCCATCCACAGCTTGGAAACAGCTTTTGCAGTGAAACATAGTGGGAGGTCGTTAACAACGTGTCATTAAAGGAGTGTTTTTAACAGGGTGTGTGTGTGTGTGTATCCTACAGCCTCAGCACTGGGGGCTCAGCAATGATATGGATGGCTGCAGACCATGTGACTGTGACCTGGGTGGAGCCCTCAATAACGAGTGAGTTCAAAGTTCACATCTCAAATTCTCTTATCTAAATGCCTGTCTGTTACCCAATTTACTTTACAAATTCTTCATACTTTCTTCTTTTGATCAGTGGTGTAAAGTACTTATGTAAAAATACTTTAGAGTACTACTTAAGTCGTTTTTTGGGTTATCTGTGCTTTACTTTACTATTTATATTTTGGAAAACTTTTACTTCACTAAATTTCTAATGAAAATAGTGTACTTTTTACTCCATACATTTTCCCTGACACACAAAAGTACTAGTTACATTTTGAATGCTTAGCAGGACAGGAAAATGGTCCACTACACACACTTATCAAGAGAACATCCCTTGTCATCCCTACTGCTTGGTGGACTGAGTGTTGGAATGTGCCCCTGACTATCCGTTAAAAAAAACTATAGAAAATGGTGCCGTCTGATGTGCCTACTTTTGATACTTAAGTATATTTTAACAATTAAATGTACTTTTGATACTTAAGTGTATTGAAAACCAAATACTTTTAGACTTTTACTCAAGTAGTATTTTACTGGGTGACTTTCACTTTTACTTGAGTCATTTTCTATTAAGGTATCTTTACTTTTACTCAAGTATGACAATTGTATACTTTTTCCACCACTGCTTTTGATACAGCCACAAAAGTCTTAAAATACCTTGATGTTGAAACTTTTAAACTCGGTCCTCTCTCTCTCTGACTCCAGCTGTTCTCAGGAGACTGGCCAGTGTGCGTGTAGAGAACACATGTTTGGCCGGCGCTGTGACCAGGTGGAGTCAGGCTTCTATTTCATTGCCCTGGACCACTACACCTACGAGGCCGAGGACGCCAAGTTTGGACCTGTGAGTTACCTACCTCATCACGTGATCATGGTCGATTCATGTTCACTACGCCTACTCACCTTTTGTCTTTCTCCACCCTCTATTTTTCCCTCCCTCTCTTCTTCCTCCAGGGTTTGACAGTAGTGCAGAGACCTCGCCCGCAGGACCGTAGCCCCACCTGGACAGGGATAGGTTTTGTCAACGTTCCCGAGGGGGCCTACCTGGAGTTCTCCATTGACAACATCCCCCACTCCATGGAGTACGACGTCCTCATCCGCTACGAGCCTCAGGTCAGCCTCAGCACATATCACATATCCCTCCACCTTCATGGGGTCATGTCCCTACCCTTGTTTACCTGTTTATGTCTATGTACCTGTTGTGTTGGCGTAGTTACCAGACCAGTGGGAGGAGGTGTTGATGACAGTGATGCGGCCCAGTTTGATTTCAGCAGACAGTCGCTGTGCCAACACCATGCCCGATGACGACAACCAGATGATATCCCTTCATCCCGGATCACGGTAAACACACACCTCCTCCTCTGTCTGTGTGTATGTGTTGGGGGGACTGGTGGGTGACTGGTCAAATCAAATCAAATGGTATTGGTCACATACACATGGTTAGCAGATGGTATTGCGAGTGTAGCGAAAATGCTTGTGAGAGTGACTGTGCATGTGAGAGTGAGTGATGGCCTCTGTCTGTGTACTAGGTATACTCTGTGTATGCACCTTGGAGGTTCCCCTGGAGCACACTGTGTGTCATAGGAGTGTTTGAAAAAGTGTGTTTTATTTTCTGAAATCCGTCTTTTTCTTGTCTCCTCAGATACATGGTGCTCCCCAGACCAGTGTGTTTCGAGGCAGGGATGAACTACACTGTTCGTCTGAGCCTGCCCCTCTACTCTGCACTCAGTGACGTCCAGTCCCCATATACACTTATCGACTCGGTTAGTCACCCCCCCCCCCCCCCCCACACACACAACTCTGACTTTTCCTTAAAATACCCATCAATGTCAATTGTAGATTTACGCTGAAATGTCAGCTACTCGGATTTCATATTAGGATTGAGCCTTTACTGACTCCATGCTAAATCTCATTCCATTTTCTGTATCTCTCTTCCTCGTTTGTAGATTGTGTTGATGCCCCACTGTAAGAACCTGGAGATCTTCACTGGTTCTGTGGGAGGTGACGTGGCCACCAACAGTGCCTGGGACACGTTCCAGCGTTACCGCTGTCTGGAGAACAGCCAGAGCGTAGTGAAGACCCCGTCCACAGACATCTGCCGCAACTTCATCTTCAGCGTATCTGCTCTGCTGCACCGGGGAGCTAAAGGTATGGGGACCGCACTCCCAACACTGAAGTATTCTTCAACATACTGGTATGCTCATGTATTTGTTTCTTAACTAAAGGTCTTTGTTAGGGTTGAATGACGGGAACCCAGTTACCGAGATTCACCACCCAAAACCACTCCCTTTTTCAACGGGATAAATAACTGCGAGAAACCGGTCAATTATAATGAATCTGTCTACGGCCCTCTCTCCGCTCTCTGCATGATCAGTCGTCAACACTCGGTGAAACACAGCCCATCTCAGTATGGAGCGCAGTTCACTAGGCTCGTAGACCTATTCATCTCATCATGGTAACTTTGTTTCTTGTGACAGGTAGGCCCTACATTTGCTGCAGCGTAGCCTACGCTACAGTAATATAAAGACTGAATGCTTGCCAGTTTACACATCTCCATCTGGATTTTGGGGGTCACCTTATTTTTGTTTTATTGTAATGTATTTGTAAAAAAAAGTTTTTAATTGCTGCTGCAGAGTTTTAAAACAGCCTACCACTCAAAAATGGTTGCTTTAAATCAGTGCATGCGCGAGCACTCTCCCACAGTCTCTCAATTTCATTCAAATTGCAACCAAAATATATAATCCTGTTCAAGATTGATATAGGTATATGTGGTGCATTCAGAAAGTATTCAGACCCCTTGACTTTTTCCACATTTTCTTACATTACAGTCTTAATCTAAAATGGATTAAATACAAATATTTTCCTCATCAATCTACACACAATACCCAATAATGTCAAAGCAAAACCAGGTTTTTAGACATTTTTGCAAATGTATTAAAATGTTTAAAAACGGATACCTTATTTACATAACTATTCAGACCCTTTGCTCTGAGACTTGAAATTGAGCTCAGGTGCATCCTGCTTCCATTGATCATCCTTGAGATGTTTCTACAACTTGATTGGAGTCTCTGAATGTCCTTGAGTGGCCCAGCCAGAACCCAGACTTGAACCCAATTGAACATCTCTGGAGAGACCTGAAAATAGCTGCGAGAAACTCCCCAAATACAAGCTTGTAGCGTCATACCCAAGAAGACTCGATGCTGTAATCGCTGCCAATGGTGCCTCAACCAATTACTGAGTAAAGGGTCTGAATACTTATGTAAATGTGATATTTCTTTTTTTTTGTGGAAAAGGTCAAGGGGTCTGAATACTCTCCGAAGGCACTGTATATTCTTAATATGCCTTAAAAAAAAGACACTTCCGGTTTTGGCGGGAAATAGCAGGTTAACCGGTAGAAAAGTGATTTATTCTCATGATGGAACATTTGTAAAATACCTGGAAAATATTCAACTCTCGTTTTTTGTCCTAAAGTTTGCATGTGGTGGACATTGTTTTGGAACGCCTGAATTGAATTCCAACGTTGACCTGCCACCTCTGTCTGGCAATCATCATCAGTCAATCTCCTCATAGACTGTCTACACTAAAAGCCTCGGGTCTCTCCGCTAATACAGCAGCAGTTTCCATTCCTTTCTTTTCCTATCCCTTTATTTCATTTCCTGTCAATCCTCTGTCCTTCTGTACTCTATCCCCTCCGGTGTCTCTGGCAGAGTGCAGTCATCTCCGGTTTCCGGCCCATGCCACTCATCAACAGTTACACTGCGTCTCCATCTCTCTATAATCTCCTCATGTATGGACCTGTAGCTTGATTATAGACCCTCTCGGATCCTGAAATGCCCGTAGAGGAACATTCTCAGCCCGCCGCAGCAGTGAATCTCCTTCCCTGTCAGACAGAGTGAGAACTGACAGGCTATAGCATATGCAGGTTTCCTGCTATCGTATCAACGTTTTCACACATGTGGTCTGATTTAGAGTAGAAGAGTATAGCATAATATCAAATATAAAATAGAACCAAATTCTCTATAGTCGAGGTGAACTCTTCTCACTCATGGTTGTCAAAAAGTAAAGACGTTTATAACAAAGCTATACTGTATATGACGGTACCTACTTTGCAGCATAATACTGTAGTTAGATGTCTAGGTGAAGAAAATCAATTGTTAGGATTTAAATAAGTGTGATATTCTTTGATTGGCTTTGTATTTGTTGTCTCTAGGAATGATGCCAATATTATTTAAAATCCTCCCAGCTGTGGAAGTCACATTATCTTGTCTCAATTGCCATGTGGAGGTTGTTTGAGGTCCCACGTGGAGGTTGTTTGAGGTCCCACGTGGAGGTTGTTTGAGGTCCCACGTGGAGGTTGTTTGAGGTCCCACGTGGAGGTTGTTTGAGGTCCCACGTGGAGGTTGTTTGAGGTCCCACGTGGAGGTTGTTTGAGGTCTCCTGCACAGATGTAGTTTCTGCACATTGCTGCATGTCTTCACAAAGCCAATGTGGTTTCGTAGGTCCCGTTTAAGTCTTACCCCAGTCTTAGTAGATGATAAAGATCAGAACGTCTAAACCAGTCTTCAAGGTCTGTGTGCAATAATCTAGCCCACAGATCAGTTCACCTCCCTTAGATCTGAAGGTCCTCACGTTGCTGTGGTGTCCCCTTACTAAAGTTGGAATCCTTAGTTGCTACAGCCATGTTTGGACATACATTAATGATATATATACCCATTGATTCTGGAAGGATAGAACTTCTAAGTGCCTCATGAGCTTAGTTCAACTGTCGTACCCCATCAGAAGCCAAAATAGAAGCTTGTTTTACTCCAATGTTTGTCATGTGCATGTAAAAGAAACAATGTCCCACTGGGGGAAAAAACTGGTTGAATCAACATTGTTTCCACATCATTTCAACAAAAAAATCCAATGTGATGATGTTGAATCAATATGGAAAACTGATTGGATTTGCGAAAAGTCATCAATGCAAGGACATTTTGTCTTTTTCTCAACAAACTTTTAACTTTAATCCAATGATGTTTGTTGCTTTCACACAGAATTCACATTAGTTGACAAACTCAACCAAAGGTAAATCAAAGCTAGACATTGAAATGACATCTGTGCCCAGTGGGTTATAGCCTCAAAACATGGTTACGACTATACGTTTTACATCATGGACGGTCAGTCTTTGCATCCATAGCACTGTTAATATATATTTTAAAGTGGTTACATTTCACCAGACCCATCTCTCTGCTTTTTACCAAACACAGACAGGGTGACTGCTTTGTTATTGTTCAAATTCGAGCTTTCAGCCACAGTGGTTTAGATGTGTTTCAGAAGTCCCAGGCGTGTTTTGATTTATGAGGACAGCATAGAGACTTCAGAGGACAGTGTTGAAGGAGTCCAGGCTTTGGCAGAGTCTGGCTCAGAGCATATCATTACCATCTATCCAGGAAGAACCTTCGGGGATGTTTAGTTCATATAGGGACACAAAACTCACACTCTACGGTTGCACGTACTTAAGCTTGCGCGCACACACACACACACACACATTCCCATGCCTGCCTAAAATCCCCCTCCCCTGACACGACCTAGTGAATACCAGTTCATTCGTCTCTCTAATCCACTCATGGACTCACTGTCCTCTATGGAATGTCTGGTACCCCTCTCTCTCTTTCCACACGTCTGTTGAGAAGGATATGGTCCCTTTGTGAGCCTGTCAGTCTGATAGATAAAGAAGGTGTTGTTGAGGAAATTCCTCAGTCGCCCTTAATGAAACAAACCTTTGTCAGTATGTCAAAGGCAATATATACTGAGGCAAATATATATTGAGACAAATGGTTATCCAGGGTTTTATGTACAGTCAGTACCTATACCATATTCAAAACTGTTTGGGTGAAATACCTTACTTGTGTATCCAGCAGCAACTATTGCCCCCATTTGAACAGATAATTCCAGATCGTGTGTTCAACTCACTTTTAAGCCCATTCCCTCACTTTGTCTTTAACGTTTCCTCTGGCCTCTGTTTTTCCAGCATGCCAGTGTGACCCGCAGGGCGCCCTCAGCACGGTGTGTGCCGCCAGCGGTGGGCAGTGCCAGTGTCGCCCCAACGTGGTAGGCAGGAACTGTGACAAGTGTGCCCCTGCCACCTTCCTGTTTGGACCCAGTGGCTGCAGACGTACGTTTGACTGAAGTGAAAAGGCTTCCCTGTCAGTGATGCATTATTACAGGCACTGAATCTGGTACTTATCACTCCCTTTGCCCCCCCAGCCTGTGATTGCAATCCCCAGGGCTCGGAGGATGCGTTCTGCCACGAGGCTACAGGCCAGTGTGTGTGTATCCCCGGGGCATACAGCCGTCAGTGTGACCGCTGTCTGCCGGGTCACTGGGGCTTCCCCAACTGTCGCCTCTGCACCTGCAACGGTCACACAGAGCAGTGCGACCCCTACTCCGGAAAATGCCTGGGCTGCCGAGAACAGACCACTGGACACAACTGCGAGAGGTCAGCCAGGGGTCAATGTGGGTTGAGGAGTCAGGCGTCAATGGTTAAGGTGGCTCATTGGTGTATGGCTGGATGGGTAGGCATTAGAATTGGTCCTTAGAAGTCAGCCGGTTGCCTAAATCTCCCCGTAGCATAAAGCCACTTGACAACTTTGATTTGTTTTGTTGTTGTCTATAATAAAGACATGTATGTGAATGATAGAGTGATAGATACCACCTTTTGCATTTTCCCTACAGGTGTCTGGATGGTTACTACGGCAACCCCGTCCTGGGTTCAGGGGACCATTGTCGGCTCTGTATGTGTCCGGATGGGCCCGGAAGCGGGCGACAGTTTGCCGGTGAATGTTACCTCGGTCTGGACTCCCCTTACCAGGTGTTCTGTGTCTGCAGCCCCGGGTACAGAGGTAGGCAGCCAATAACAACCACCTGCCAAGATTTATAGCGCACCTACAGTAGTAAACTAGCGAAGCATGGCAGGATTACTTATTATACTTGTTCCCTGCTTCCTATGTTCAGACTTGTTCCCTAGGAAGCAGAAGATTAGTATGCATTCATGTTGAAGCTTGGGGTAACTTTCCATGATGTCAGTGGAGGCTCCTCAGAGGAGGAAGGGGAGGACCATCCTCCTCAATGAATTTCATAATAATTTAAATTGTAAAACATGTAAAAAGTTATCCTTTTTAGATAGATAAATCATATCACCAAATAACTTGATTAAAACACACTATTATGCAAAGAAGGTCTACAGTAGCCTCAACAGCACCCTTTAGGGTAGCACCATGGTGTAGCTGGAGGATGGCTAGTTTTCGTCCTCCTCTGGGTACATTGAATTCAGTACAAACCTAGGAGGCTCATGGTTCTCTCCCCTTCCATAGACTTACACAGTAACGTCCTCCAGCCTATCAGAGCTCTTGCAACATGAACTGTGGCTTGTTGTCCCACCCAATCAAAGGATCAGAGAGTGAATCTAGTACTGAAAGCACAAGCTACAGTTAGCTAGGACTGCAGTGTATACAATGTGGTAAGTAGTTGAGAGAGAAAGACAATAGTTGAACCATTTTTAACAAATACATTTCTTTCAAAATGAAGGAGCAGCAAGAGAGAAATAGAGAGAGAAAGAGACCATTTTTTTTTCCAGTTTCACTTACTTATCTAGCAAATGCAGCTAGCTAGTTTAGCCTACTGAAACACCCTGCTCAAACAGAGGGATGCTATGTTAGCTAGCTGGCTATGACTTTCCAACACAACACTGGAACTCTTCCAAGTCAAGCTAATCTTTTGGTATTACTCATTTATTTCCACCGGGGCCGCCAGTGTAACTGCTTACTGACTGTTGTGCATTGCTGATGTGTTGTGCCAAGAGTGTGCAAAGCTGTCGTCAAGGCAAAGAAAGGGTGGCCACTTTGAAGAATCTCAAATTTAAATATATTTTGATTTGTTTAACGCTTTTTTTGGTTACTACATGATTCCATGTGTTATTTAATAGTTTTGATGTCTTCACTATTATTCTACAATGTAGAAAAACCCTGGAATGAGTAGGTGTATCCAAACTTTTGACAGGTACTGTACATACATATACAATTGCATATACAGTTGATTTTCAGGACAAACTTAAAATTAATGATCAAGGAAAACAAAACCTATATGTGAATATTCTAAGTTATTATATTTCATGAATCACTTATATTTGCTTCATTGTGGGGAAAATACTACATTTTCAAGAGTGCATTAGTTTAACCCTCAAGTTGACCGTAAAGCCTTCAAAATAAAGTTAAACAAATGAAATGGTCGATGGAAATAAAATTGGCTATTCTAAGCACAAAGGTTAAAAGAGTATTTGAACATTATTTCCAGAGAAAAGTTATATCTTTTTTGGTATCTGGAAGTGTGACATGTCAAATTAAATGAAACACGTTCTATGACTGACTGTAATTTCTTTGAATTGCACTGAATTCAATTATACTTCCTGTCACGCTAACTCAAATTCTACATCCTGTGGGGTGTGACCAATTCAATTAGAATTTCAGCTCATGAGTTGAATGGGAGTCAATTCCAAAATTCTGAATTGAACACAACCCTGGCATACAGTATGTTATTGTGGAAGTAAACATATAGGCAGTCATTATTTCTGATAGTGTGGATAGATTGTTGTTGTAGAGGTGAGTGATGACACAATCATTTCGGTGAAGGGGTTATTAAGCACTTTTTTCCCCCTTCGCCCTTTACCTCTTGTTCCCTCTCCCCTACAGGTGCCAGATGTGAGGAGTGTGCCCCAGGTTACTATGGAAACCCCCATGAGAACGGTGGGCAGTGCCAACCCTGCCAGTGCAACAACAACATTGACATGCTGGATCAGGAGTCCTGTAATGTCAGAACGGGTGAATGTCTCAAATGTCTCTATCACACCGAGGGTCAGGGCTGCCACGGCTGCAAGCTGGGTTACTATGGAGATGCCCTCACGCAAAACTGCAGAAGTGAGTAAAAAAAGTTCACTTGCATTTCTTTGTTATGTGTTTGTCGTATCAATGTGAGGTGAAGTCGTTGTCATTGTCCAATTGCTAACCTGCTAGCAACATCTCTTCTCTCCCTCAGAGTGTGTTTGTAACCACCTGGGCACCAATCCAGCCACGTGCCCGGTGGTGGGTGACTGCCACTGTGATCTGGGCAGTGGGCAGTGCCAGTGTCTACCGAATGTGATAGGTCAGCACTGTGACCAGTGTGCCCCCGACACCTGGAACATGGCCAGCGAGACGGGCTGCGACGCCTGCGACTGTGACCCCAACCACTCATTTGGGACTTCCTGCAATGAGGTGGGTTCTCACACGACCACACCCATCTTCTTTTGTGTCCTAAAGGTCACATTTCTAGTATTTATGCATGTATTTTGTCCACAGCTGAGTGGCCAATGCTCCTGTAAGCCTGGCTTTGGGGGTAAAACGTGTCGGGAGTGCAGAGAGCTGTTCTGGGGAGAACCTGAAGTGAAATGCAACGGTGAGTTGGCACATCTCAATCAGAAGCATTGCAGTTATTCGTGCTGACACCACACTGACTAAATTTACATCTTGACACACACTGAGGTGTATATGTGCGCGTGTGTGCATGTCTATGTGCATTTGTGTGTGAGAAAGCTCCAACCCGACAATTTTAAATTGCAACACACGCAAAGGAGGCCTTTAGTGTTAATGACTACGATATCACAAGCAGCCACATTCCCCTAGCTTCGTATCATGGGAATGTGTAGGAGTTTCAGCTATGGTGGAGAAACTCACTGCATCCTCTCCTTACTGTGGGAGCCAATATTAAGGCCAGATGTGCTCTCTCACCCGACGGCTGTGTTTCTATGACAAACAGGCGGGGGGCGGGGGATCTGTCTAAGCCTCCCAATATCCCGCCGGTGCCCCACAATGCACCTTTGTTCTGATGGGGTGTCCTGTTGGAGGGACGGCTGTCCAACACAGTGACTGCTGCTGAAAACAAAGGACTCTTTGTCACAGAGTAGAAATCAATGGAGCAGATCAGCCTGCTGAATTATCTACTGAAGGACACATGAATTGGCTTCTGATGTACATTTACATTTACATTTAAGTCATTTAGCAGACGCTCTTATCCAGAGCGACTTACAAATTGGTGCATTCACCTTATGACCTCCAGTGGAACAGTAGTGCATCTAAATCTTTTCAGGGGGAGGGGGGGTGAGAGGGATTACTTTATCCTATCCTAGGTATTCCTTAAAGAGGTGGGGTTTCAGGTGTCTCCGGAAGGTGGTGATTGACTCCGCTGTCCTGGCGTCGTGAGGGAGTTTGTTCCACCATTGGGGGCCAGAGCAGCGAACAGTTTTGACTGGGCTGAGCGGGAACTGTACTTCCTCAGTGGTAGGGAGGCGAGCAGGCCAGAGGTGGATGAACGCAGTGCCCTTGTTTGGGTGTAGGGCCTGATCAGAGCCTGGAGGTACTGAGGTGCCGTTCCCCTCACAGCTCCGTAGGCAAGCACCATGGTCTTGTAGCGGATGCGAGCTTCAACTGGAAGCCAGTGGAGGGAGCGGAGGAGCGGGGTGACGTGAGAGAACTTGGGAAGGTTGAACACCAGACGGGCTGCGGCGTTCTGGATGAGTTGTAGGGGTTTAATGGCACAGGCAGGGAGCCCAGCCAACAGCGAGTTGCAGTAATCCAGACGGGAGATGACAAGTGCCTGGATTAGGACCTGCGCCGCTTCCTGTGTGAGGCAGGGTCGTACTCTGCGGATGTTGTAGAGCATGAACCTACAGGAACGGGCCACCGCCTTGATGTTAGTTGAGAACGACAGGGTGTTGTCCAGGATCACGCCAAGGTTCTTAGCGCTCTGGGAGGAGGACACAATGGAGTTGTCAACCGTGATGGCGAGATCATGGAACGGGCAGTCCTTCCCCGGGAGGAAGAGCAGCTCCGTCTTGCCGAGGTTCAGCTTGAGGTGGTGATCCGTCATCCACACGGATATGTCTGCCAGACATGCAGAGATGCGATTCGCCACCTGGTCATCAGAAGGGGGAAAGGAGAAGATTAATTGTGTGTCGTCTGCATAGCAATGATAGGAGAGACCATGTGAGGTTATGACAGAGCCAAGTGACTTGGTGTATAGCGAGAATAGGAGAGGGCCTAGAACAGAGCCCTGGGGGACACCAGTGGTGAGAGCACGTGGTGTGGAGACGGATTCTCGCCACGCCACCTGGTAGGAGCGACCTGTCAGGTAGGACGCAATCCAAGCGTGGGCCGCGCCGGAGATGCCCAACTCGGAGAGGGTGGAGAGGAGGATCTGATGGTTCACAGTATCGAAGGCAGCCGATAGGTCTAGAAGGATGAGAGCAGAGGAGAGAGAGTTAGCTTTAGCAGTGCGGAGCGCCTCCGTGATACAGAGAAGAGCAGTCTCAGTTGAATGACTAGTCTTGAAACCTGACTGATTTGGATCAAGAAGGTCATTCTGAGAGAGATAGCGGGAGAGCTGGCCAAGGACGGCACGTTCAAGAGTTTTGGAGAGAAAAGAAAGAAGGGATACTGGTCTGTAGTTATTGACATCGGAGGGATCGAGTGTAGGTTTTTTCAGAAGGGGTGCAACTCTCGCTCTCTTGAAGACAGGAGGGACGTAGCCAGCGGTCAGGGATGAGTTGATGAGCGAGGTGAGGTAAGGGAGGAGGTCTCCGGAAATGGTCTGGAGAAGAGAGGAGGGGATAGGGTCAAGCGGGCAGGTTGTAGGGCGGCCGGCCGTCACAAGACGCGAGATTTCATCTGGAGAGAGAGGGGAGAAAGAGGTCAGAGCACAGGGTAGGGCAGTGTGAGCAGAACCAGCGGTGTCGTTTGACTTAGCAAACGAGGATCGGATGTCGTCGACCTTCTTTTCAAAATGGTTGACGAAGTCATCTGCAGAGAGGGAGGAGGGGGGGGGGGGAGGATTCAGGAGGGAGGAGAAGGTTGCAAAGAGCTTCCTAGGGTTAGAGGCAGATGCTTGGAATTTAGAGTGGTAGAAAGTGGCTTTAGCAGCAGAGAGAGAAGGAAAATGTAGAGAGGAGGGAGTGAAAGGATGTCAGGTCCGCAGGGAGGCGAGTTTTCCTCCATTTCCGCTCGGCTGCCCGGAGCCCTGTTCTGTGAGCTCGCAATGAGTCGTCGAGCCACGGAGCGGGAGGGGAGGACCGAGCCGGCCTGGAGGATAGGGGACATAGAGAGTCAAAGGATGCAGAAAGGGAGGAGAGGAGGGTTGAGGAGGCAGAATCAGGAGATAGGTTGGAGAAGGTTTGAGCAGAGGGAAGAGATGATAGGATGGAAGAGGAGAGAGTAGCGGGGAGAGAGAGCGAAGGTTGGGACGGCGCGATACCATCCGAGTAGGGGCAGTGTGGGAAGTGTTGGATGAGAGCGAGAGGGAAAAGGATACAAGGTAGTGGTCGGAGACTTGGAGGGGAGTTGCAACGAGGTTAGTGGAAGAACAGCATCTAGTAAAGATGAGGTCGAGCGTATTTCCTGCCTTGTGAGTAGGGGGGAAGGTGAGAGGGTGAGGTCAAAAGAGGAGAGGAGTGGAAAGAAGGAGGCAGAGAGGAATGAGTCAAAGGTAGGCGTGGGGAGGTTAAAGTCGCCCAGAACTGTGAGAGGTGAGCCGTCCTCAGGAAAGGAGCTTATCAAGGCATCAAGCTCATTGATGAACTCTCCGAGGGAACCTGGAGGGCGATAAATGATAAGGATGTTAAGCTTGAAAGGGCTGGTAACTGTGACAGCATGGAATTCAAAGGAGGCGATAGACAGATGGGTAAGGGGAGAAAGAGAATGACCACTTGGGAGAGATGAGGATCCGGTGCCACCACCCCGCTGACCAGAAGCTCTCGGGGTGTGCGAGAACACGTGGGCAGACGAAGAGAGAGCAGTAGGAGTAGCAGTGTTGTCTGTGGTGATCCATGTTTCCGTCAGTGCCAAGAAGTCGAGGGACTGGAGGGAGACATAGGCGGAGATGAACTCTGCCTTGTTGGCCGCAGATCGGCAGTTCCAGAGGCTACCGGAGACCTGGAACTCCACGTGGGTCGTGCGCGCTGGGACCACCAGATTAGGGTGGCCGCGGCCACGCGGTGTGGAGCGTTTGTATGGTCTGTGCAGAGAGGAGAGAACAGGGATAGACAGACACATAGTTGACAGGCTACACAAGAGGCTACGCTAATGCAAAGGAGATTGGAATGACAAGTGGACTACACGTCACGAGTGTTCAGAGAGTTAAGCTTACGTAGCAAGAATCTTATTGACTAAAATGATTAAAATGATACAGTACTGCTGAAGTAGGCTAGCTGGCAGAGGCTGCGTTGTTGACTAAGTAGGCTAGTTGGCATTGGCTGCGTTGTTGACACTACACTAATCAAGTCGTTCCGTTGAGTGTAATAGTTTCTACTGTGCTGCTATTCGGGGCTAGCTGGCTAGCTAGCAGTGTTGATTACGTTACGTTGCGTTAAAAGAACGACAATAGCTGGCTAGCTAACCTAGGAAATCGCTCTAGACTACACAATTATCTTTGATACAAAGACGGCTATGTAGCTAGCTATGTAGCTAGCTACGATCAAACAAATCAAGCCGTTGTACTGTAATGAAATGAAATGAAAAATGTGATACTACCTGTGGAGCGAAGCGAAATGCGACCGGATTGTTGAGTGCAGAAGTTCTGTTCGGTAGACGTTGGCTAGCTGTTGGCTAGCTAGCAGAGTCTCCTGCGGACCGAGTGCAGATGCGACCGCTCGCTCCAACCCGGGTTGTCCCTTGAGTCGAAATGTGCAGTCACCGTATGAAGTGTCTACTGTGGTAGTTGAATCTACTTCAAACTTTTGTATACATTGTCGACAATGAAATTAGAAAGTGACTATCAAACCAAAAGTGATCGAACTAAAATGTGTAGAGATGACTTTGATGGCTTTAACATAGGACTTAAACAATGAACTTCTCGGCAGGCTGTGTAACAGTGTCGGTTCAGTCCCTCTCCTTGCCCCAACCTGGGATCGAACAGGGACCCTATTAACACATCAACAACTGCCCCCCACGAAGCACCGTTACCTATCTCTCCACAAAAGCTGCGGCCCTTACAGAGAAAGGGAAACAAATACTTCAAGGTCTCAGAGCGTGTGACGTCAACGATTGAAATGCTACTAGCGCACACCGCTAACTAGCTAATCATTTCACACCAGTTACACTCACCCCCCTTTGACCTACTCTCCGCAGCAACCCCAGCAGCTGGGCAGAGCGCAACTGAGTGATCCTGGTAAACAACATCAATGTCAGACCACCTCATATTGATTCCCCCCCCAATCTGGAGCAGCCCAACAGCTGAACATGACATAAAACTAGCTTCAAATGGTGCAGTTGGTTAGTATGTTATAAATGTTGAGTGTGACGTTGCACAGTTGTCCATCCCGCCATTTGTGTGGCTTTTGCAGTGATTTGAAGGCAGTTTGCTTCCTGCAAAACCTACATACACTTCCGTAGGAGCCATGTCCACTGCGCCTTGTACATCAAAGCCTTGTCCCAAACAGTGTGTGTGTGTGTGTGTTGGCCCATGATGAAAGACCGCTCCAACTGTAGACCATTGAAGGTGTAGTTTACAACCATCTCTGCCCCCCTCCACCCCTAGGCCTAGGCAGAGGAATAGAAGCCATATAGGGGATCCATGTCGCAAAAACCGCTGGAAATGCCCTGCCTTGCCTGCACACAATCATCTTATCTGTGCTGTAACGTACAACATGCTGTGTAGAAACTAAAGAAAAGAGGCACGTTTAGGTATTTCAACATAGATCCGGCTATATTCTGGAAATTGTTCATTGAAACGTGAGGTGAAGAATTTTCTCAGAAAACTTAGTTGGGAATTGCCATGGACCTCGCCATATTATCACGATACTTAGGTGCCGATACGATATATATTGCGATTCTCACGATTCTATGTATTGCGATTCGATACTGCGTATGGCTCACTATGTGTCTGCTGCAGAGACGAGAGAGCACGAGTAAACAGGTTTTGATCCGTCATGGAAACAAAAGTGCTGAAAACATGTCGGCTCACTGGTTGAAAAGATGGAGAACAAGCTATAGGCGTTACAGGCGTTTTGGAGCAGGTACAGCCGATTAGCTACTTGGCATTAGCATTAGTAGCATTAGTAGCATTTGTCTCCCCTGAATGAGTCATTAGTTACGCTAAATGCAACATAACTTTTTTTTTGAGGGGGGGGGTCTCTAAATACTGCTAAATTAACCATTTGTTTAAAATGCAGTGGTAAATTTGTTTTACAGTGGTAAATATTAAAATAAAAGCTTCCAAATCAAACTAACAACCTGCCCGCTCTCTCGCGGTTTAAACCATTTAGTTCTATGTGTCTGCACAAACCGTCTCCCTGCTCATGTTGCTGTCCACTCAGTAGTGCTACATTTCAGCCTCAGCTGAGCTCCTTTAAACGCTTAGATTTTAATTTTGCACTTGCTCATTTTCGTCATTTATTTGAGACACGTCCTTGATAAAAAAACAAACAACTAATGCCTTTATTCCAATGCATTCGATTTATCTGCTGATTTTCCATTGCTTGCTGTTGTCAGTCAGCTGTTTCGAGCGCTCATTGCTTTGTTTTTCATGTGCGCTCGCTCGGGTGTTGGTGGTCTCTGTGCCATCCGTGGCTAAAAAGAAGTAGACCATTTATTCAGCTGTATTTTTTTCTAGCAATATTTGTTTTCTTTCATGGATCAGCTGATGATGGTCGCCAATGTCACTAGACAAGTAGCCTATAGCTAGACACCAGTATGCATCCAATCTATCCAACATGAATGACAGTAGGCCTATAGTTGACTCTCACTTATAAGCATTTGATTTTGCAATGGCATAGGCCTACATGACTTTGGATTTATGTACCCATGAGAACTGGCAAAACATAATGACATTTTACGTAGGTATAGTTATACTTACAGTGCATTTTTCAAGATCGCGAAGAAGTAAAACATTTTTTATGTATTTTATTTTTACATTTACCCTTTATTTAACTAGGCAAGTCAGTTAAGAACAAATTCTTATTTACAATGACGGCCTACCGGGAAACAGTAGGTTAACTGCCTTATTCAGGAGCAGAACGACAGATTTTTACCTCGTCAGCTCGGGGATTCGATCCAGCAACCTTTGGTTACTAGCCCAATGCTCTAACCACTTGGCTACCTGCCGCATAATTCAATTGTTAAATGCTTAATAATTACAAATAACTGTCATATATGTAATTAATGTCACAAAATAAATGTTGTGTTTTATGTCACAATCTGTGAAGACTCAAAGCATTCAACGAACGGCAATCAGAGTTTACCCACCTATTTTTCTACCGGGAGGCCTATTTGAAGTTCATACTAATAGGCCTACACATTGTAGCCTAGTCTAGTAAATTTACTGTATGTGTTAGGATGACAATCCCATTTTACCCCGGACAGTTTCAGACCCATTTCAGGTGTCCTGACTTTTCAGGCTACAAAAAAGGTACATTTTTTGTCGGCAAGACGCATCAATTAACGTAATCAATGGCAATCGCCGAATGTCACTAGGCACTTTTTTGGGGTGTTTTGTAAACAGATGTTTATTTCCGTTCATCAAATGAGTGTTCATGGATTGCAGTGTTTGGATTATGTTGGAGTGGACAAACATGCACAGGTAGCCTACTTTATGTGATTTGTTTGAGAATCAGGGGAAAGCATCGTGACTGGTTGTGTTCATGTTCATGCCACATTCAAAGGTCATTCATTTTTACCGTTAAATTAAGTCTTTGTTATTAGACCCATAAAAAAAATGTAAATAGAGACCCCCGAATGTCACGTTGTCCATTTAGGGTTGTTTGCAGAGTCTGTAGGGTGGCCCTTTTGTTCTCCACATGCTCCACACTGAGGCTTTGAAGTGGGCAAACATCTCCCTCTTTCTCCATTCCTCCTCCACCCTCTCTCTATCCTCCCTATTCACTCAGCCATCCCCGCCTAAAGGTTACGACAAGCGTCACTCTGTTGATCTACGTGTGTGCACATGGGTGGAGGGGATTTTTGGAGTAGCGGACACCTTTTGGTAGCATGATCCCATTCACAAGAGGGTGATGGGATTATTTTTTACATTTTTGTGTTTTCATTTTGTGAAAATAAGGAAGAGTAGCCTTCCCTTGCTAGTAGAAGCTAGCTGGCAGCAGGCTTTAGCCTAGCTAAATACATACACTTCATGACAAAGTATGAGGACACCTGTTTGTCGAACATCTCATTCCAAAATTATTGGCATTCATATGGAGTTGGTCACCCCTTTGCTGTTTTAACAGCCTCCGCTCTTCTAGGAAGGCTTTCCACTAGATTTTGAAACATTGCTTCCATTCAGCCACAAGAGCATTAGTGAGGTTGAGCACTGATGTTGGGCATTTAGGCCTGGCTCGCAGTCTGCGTTCCAATTCATCCCAAAGGTGTTTGATGGGGTTGAGGTCAGGGCTCTGTGCTGGGCAATCAAGTTCTTCCACACCGATTTCGACACAACCATTTCTGTATGGACCTCGCTTTGTGCACGGGGGCATTGTCATGCTGAAACAGGAAAGGGCCTTCCCCAA
The DNA here is from genome assembly GCF_034236695.1 of Oncorhynchus nerka. NCBI lineage: Eukaryota > Metazoa > Chordata > Actinopteri > Salmoniformes > Salmonidae > Oncorhynchus > Oncorhynchus nerka. The sequence goes on from NC_088420.1 coordinate 50,486,578, forward strand.
ACTGTTGCCACAAAGTTGGAAGCACAGAATCGTCTAGAATGTCATTGGATGCTATAGCGTTAAGATTTCCCTTCACTGGAACTAAGGGGCCTAGTCCGAACCATGAAAAACAGGCCCAGACCATTATTCTCCCTCCTTTAGAGTTGGCACGATGCATTTGGGCAGGTAGCGTTCTACTGGCATCTGCCAAACCCAGATTTGTCCGTCCGACTGCCTGATGGTGAAGCGTGATTTATCACTCCAGAGAACGCGTTTCCACTGCTCCAGAGTCCAATGGCGGCAAGCTTTACACCACTACAGCCAACGCTTGGCATTGCGCATGGTGATCTTAGGCTTGTGTGTGGCTGCCATGGAAACCCATTTTATGAAGCTCCCAACAAAAAGTTATTGTGCTGACGTTGCTTCCAGAGGCAGTTTTGCAAACGAGGACTGATGGTTTCTACGCCCTACACGCTTCAGTACTCGGCGGTTCCGTTCTGTGGCCCACCACTTCGCAGCTGAGCCGCTGTTGCTTCTAGACGTTTCCACTTCTTAATAATAGCACTTACAGTTGACCGGGGCAGCTTTAGCAGGGCAGAAATTTGACGAAATGACTTGTTGGAAAGGTGGCATCCTAGAGAAGGAAATTATTGTCCAAAAACTAACAAAAGTGGCACTGACCCAATGACAAAGACAGTGAATATACACTACAGTTCAAAAGTTTGGGGTTACTTAGAAATCTCTTTGTTTGTTCATTAAAATCACATCAAATTGATCAGAAATACAGTGTAGACATTGTTAATATTGTAAATGACTATTGCAGCTGGAAACGGCTGATTTTTTTATGGAATATCTAGATAGGCGTACAGAGGCCCATTACCAGCAACCATCACTCCTGTGTTCCAATGGCATGTTGCTAGCTAATCGAAATGTATCATTTTAAAAGGCTAATTGATCATTGCAAAACGCTTTTGCAATTATGTTAGCACAGCTGAAAACTGTTCTCCTGATTAAAGAAGCAATAAAACTGGTCTTCTTTAGACTAGTTGAGTATCTGGAGCATCAGCATTTGTGGGTTTGATTACAGGCTCAAAATGGCCAGAAACAAATTATTTTCTTCTGAAACTCATCGGTCTATTATTGTACTGAGAAATTAAGGCTATTCCATGCAAGAAATTGCCAAGTAACTGAAGATCTCATACAACCCTTTGTACTACTCCCTTCACAGAACAGCTCAAACTGTCTCTAACCAGAATAGAAAGAGGAGTGGGAGGCCCCGGTGCACAACTGAGGAAGAGGACAAGTACTTTAGAGTGTCTAGTTTGAGAAACAGACACCTCACAAGTCCTCAACTGGCAGGTTCATTAAATAGTACCCGCAAAAAACCAGTCTCAACGTCAACAGTGAAGAGGTGACTCCAGGATGCTGGCCTTCTAGGCAGAGTTGCAAAGATAAAGCCATATCTCTTCCAGCATCTTCATTTGTTTCTGCGTCTCACAAATGTTCTTCTTTGTGATCCGAACACAAACTTACATTTGTCTGTCCATAACACATTTTTCCAATCTTCCTATGTGCAGTGTCTGTGTTATTTTGCCCATCTTAATCTTTTCTTTTTATTGGCCAGTCTGAGATATGGCTTTTTCTTTGCAACTCTGCCTAAAAGGCCAGCAATTCCTAATGTTAAGGTAAGGTTGGAAAGGAGAACGCTGATTTGAGAGCAGTCCTATCAGTATCAACACATGCCTCAACGATGCACTTAGCGAACGTTCTCTCTGCGTGGTGTTTTGGGAAACGAATGTTTCATCTTCTGCCGTTATAGGAAACATGCATCGTTAAAACACTTGTAAGCCTAACCAGACCGCTCGCACACGTGTCTGCATGTTGATTTTGTTCACCCACACCATACGCGATCAGGAAATGCAGGCTGAAATATCAAAATGAACTCTGAACCAACTATATTAATTTGGGGACAGGACATGTAAGCATGTAAGTTCCATCGCTATCGGGAAACTTGGCCCAGATCAAGGAACCAAGCGACAACAATGCCTCGACGGCTGCGGAAGGAATGAAACTGCGTGTCTCAATTTTCAGGGAGTAAAAAATCACGTCGACAGCTGGAGCGAATTACAAGGAGCCGCCCCTTTTTGTGACGAAAAACGACATTGCAACACTCCAAATCTTGCATCTGCGTAAAGCTTGTAGTAAGCTTAATGTCACCAGGGTAATGTAGTTGGCTGTAGTTCATTGATCTTTGGCTCCCCAGAACTTAAGTAGGCTACATCTAAACTAGGTGAAATTCCAAAAATGAAAAAGTCAAAACATCACCTGGCTACTCTTAACTCATCCAGAAAGACATAGGCTTACCAGTAGATTTAAAAATGGAAGATATGGCAAGGCGTATTAGTTTCTACTATTAAATAACAGGGATATTACAATTTGAATTCTAATGGAAAAAGTCTCAAATATAATTAGACGAGTTAGGATAGCTAGTCCACATTTCAGAGGTGCTTACAACAGGGTGCTAACCATGCTGAACACCACCAAACATAGCAGTAACGTGAATATAAACCCATAAAGGTTCAATCCCATAAAGCGACAGGAGCTCCCTTCCTTTCCCGAGTGGCACACTTTAAAATTAGATTAAGAGGATCCCAATAGACTAAATGTGTTCATGAGTTGACCTGACGAAGCAGATGCGTCCTTCGAAGAGGTAGCGAGAGAGAGGAGGGCTGCTAAGAAGCACTTCCCTGGCTTTGTAAGACCACTGTGTAGGCTGCTGTCCCCTTGTTATGGGATGTCACCAAGCTGTTTGAAATGTCTCCCTCCCATTCAGGACCTTTGGCGGGTGACTGACTGATCAGGATCAGGATGGAACAAAATGCTAATGTAGAAAAAGTGATGTTTTGTGAGTTGAGTCATGCATTAAAAATTGTAGTAACTGGTTTCCTGTTGCCTTGCAGCATGTGACTGTGACCCGCGAGGCATCGCCGAGCAGCAGTGCCACAAGGCCAATGGTCACTGCGTGTGCGTGGAGGGCGTGTCTGGTCCCCGCTGTGACATCTGCACCCGTGGCTACTCTGGCACCTTCCCCTACTGCGAACGCTGCCACCAGTGCTTCGCCGACTGGGACCTGGTCGTGGGTCAGCTGACCAATCAGACCCACAGGCTGGTCAACAAGGTGAACACCATCAAGGCCAGCGGCATCACCGGACCCTATAAACACACCATAGATAACATGGAGCAGAGCGCCGGGGCCATAAGAACTATCCTGGCCCAGAACCCGGCTACACAGCCACTGTCAGAGATACAGCAGCTACTGGAGCAGGCCACGTAAGTGGGGTCAAAATGGGTCAATGACAATATTCATGAATGGCAAAAAATGTTGTAGCCGCATCAAAACCAATTATGTACTGTATTCTTTCTTTGTGATATATTTATGTTCTTAAGAGATCTAATGGAAAAGATGAGCAACAAGCTGAACCTCACTGAGGAGGCGCTGGCCCAGGTATCATCTGATGACAACAGCACCAACACCAAACTGGACTCACTCAAAGAGGACACCCAGAAGCTGGATCGCACCGTCAAGGATCTGCTGGACCAAGTGGAGTTCATCAAGAACACTGACATTCGGGGTAAGGGTACATGTTGAGGATTGTGATATAGAAGAGATATACAATGTCAATCTCCATTATACTTCCATTTGTCAACTTTGTGACATTCAACATTGTTTTTGTAATGACAGGAGCGACAGACAGTGTCACCAAGTACTACCAGCAGTCTCTGGCTGCAGATGCTCGTGCCAATGCCTCCACTAGTGGCCCAGGTAACCCTGTGGAGAGCTCTGCCATTTTACGGCAAGCCACAGAGGACAAGATGAACGACACCAGGGAGGAGTTCCACAGGAGGCAGGAAGAACACGCCAAGAGACTGGATGACCTGGCAGGACAACTGGAGACACTGGACCTATCAGAACTCAACGTGAAGGTAAGTCCAAGCAAGGCCATATCTGAGGCCTGACACTGGCTTGCGGATGTTGACATAACAGAGGTGTGACTGAGTTTGACACAAATGGAACTCAATCTAATCCCAGTTTGCGAGATAAAACCACCAAAAAGAAGACATTAAATCAAAGCTTTCTTTATGTGGGTCAGGAAGAATGTTAGGTTTGCTTAAAAGATAACCACGATCTTGCATCCAAGTTGAACTCTTCTCACTCTACTGGTCCTCTCTCTGCAGACGTGTGGCAGCCCAGCTGATGCGTCGTGTGTGGACTCTCCGTGCGGGGGGTTGAGCTGTGTGGACTTCGAGGGGAACAGGAGGTGCGGTGGCGAAGGGTGCGGCGGTCTGGTCACCCTGGCCAATAACGCCTGGCAGAAGGCCAAGGACTTTGACCAGGAGATCCTCACGGCCATGGAGGAAGTGGACAAGCTCGCCAAAATGGTGAGACTCTGTCTTTAAATTCAAATGAACCAACTCTCTTTAGACAAGAGATACCCCCCACTACGTCTCCTCTGGTTCCTAACCTGCATGTGTGTGATCAGGTGTCGGAGGCCAAGGTGAAGGCGGATGAGGCTAAGCTGAGTGCCCAGAACGTGCTGCTGAAGACCAACGGTACCAAGCAGCGTGTGGACCAGAGCAACGAGGAGCTGCGCAGCCTCATCCGACAAATCAGAGACTTCCTCACACGTATGTGTACTCCTCCAATCAACTTCCACTTAGGAGTCCTTTAACTCCTACATATGTTTACTAACCCGTTGTTTAACGGTACAATCTGCAGCTGTTCAATGGCCATTTCAATTCAATGTTTTACTTTAATTTCACCCATTGATTCTAGAAGAATGTAACTTATAAATGTCTCATGAGCTTAGTCCCCCCATCGTAACCCTTGTCTCTCCTGTGGTGCCCCCTAGAGGATGCAGCGGACCTGGAGAGCATTGAGGCAGTGGCCAACGAGGTGCTGGCCATGCAGATGCCCACCACACCAGCCCAGCTCCAAACCCTGACAGACGAGATCAGGGAGAGAGTAGGAGACCTAGCCCACGTGGAGACCATCCTTAACCAGAGCTCCGACGACATCCAGAGAGCCGAGAGCCTACTGGAGCAGGCACGCAGAGTCAGGTAACACACACATACACCTCTAGATCATCCTTGAACAGAGCGCAGAAGATGAGGCAAGTGTGCAAAGCCAGGTACTCCACACATACACACACTGTTATGCTTGGTGTGCTTCTTATTTTCCCCCTCTGTGTGTGTGTGTGTCCCACAGTAAAGAGGCGACAAACGTGAGGGACACAGCAGAGATGGTGAAGCAGGTTCTAGAGGAGGCTGAGCGTGCCCAGAGCGCAGCGGCCAAAGCCATCAAACAGGCCACCACTGACATCAAAGGCACCACTGACCTCCTGACCTCAGTGAGTCAACATCCTCCATTTTACTGCACACAGTGAGTTTGAACTTTTGGGACTAATCCATTGGTTCCATTCTACTGGGGAAACTAAATAAAGCGCAGTTCATATATTTGAAAGTACCTTGCTTGACAGCTAATACGGTAAAGACTCAGAAATTAACCCTGTTCCCGTCTTTACATCTTGGAACAGGTGGAGTCGGAGACAGTGGACTCGGAGTACAAGCTGAACAACGCCACCCAGAGGCTGCTGCGGTTAGAGCGCGACGTCACGCTGCTCAGAGAGAAGACACTGAACACCTCACTCAGCTCTGAACAAACTGAAAAAGACGCAGAGAGCATCAACAAAGTGGCTGAGCAGGTCAAAAAGGTGTGTGTGATCCACTCCGTGTTATATTGGGACAAATGTGAGAGTTTGTGGTTCATTTTCAAGCCTCGTCCGTCTTAAAACAAATTGCCGACCTTGTATATGACTGTGTGTGTGTGTGTGTGTGTGTGTGTGTGTGTGTGTGTGTGTGTGTGTGTGTGTGTGTGTGTGTGTACAGGATCTGGACTCGGAGCTGAAGGATAAGTACAGCACCGTGGAGGACCTGATCACACAGAAGGCCGGGGGCGTGGCCAACGCCAAGAAGAGGGCGGAGCTTCTACAGCAGGAAGCCAAAGACCTGCTGCTACAGGCCAGCGACAAGCTGCAGCTGCTGAAAGGTACATATGCATACTCCTATACACACACACATCAAGAACAGCTTGGAGAGGGCCTTGCATGTAATGTATGTACAATCACAACCTAAAACACACACCCTTGGGGTCCAATCATGACATGCCCTCACAACACGTTGAGGCATTATCACAAACACTACACTTTTAAACCTTTATTTAACAAGGCTAGTCGGTTAAGAACAAATTCTTATTTATTCTTAATTCGCCCTATGGGACTCCCAATCGCGGCCGGTTGTGATACAGCCTGGAAACGAACCAGCACTGAGATGCAGTGCTTTAGACCACTGCGCCACTCGGGAGCCAATGGTGCCTGCTTAGTGGATATACAATATAAACATGATCACTTTATAATACCTATGAGCTCTCCATATCCTGTTGACTCACTTTTTCCAATGCAGAGTTGAACATAAAATTATGCAGTCCCTCTAACATTCTCTTCTCAGGTGTGCCTATTCACTGTGTGAAATTCCACATGTTCTGATTATAAAACCGGTGTGTGGAGGGATACTACACATCTTGTTTCTTGATTGACGGTAGCATGACTCTCCTTTTTTGGTTCCCACTTAGATTTAGAGAAGTCGTATGAGGACAACCAGAAGACTTTGGAAGACAAGGCCAACCAGTTGGTGGATCTGGAAAAGTCCATCAAAGAGCTTCTGCAGGAGATCAGTCACAAAGTCACTGTCTACAGCACCTGTCTGTTTTAAACACAACCTCCAGTCCGGGGTTTTGGTCCCCCAAGCCAAAATTAATGGCAATCAAGGATATGGGAATTTGAAACCAGAAGCCATTTAAAGACATGCTCCTGAACTTTAGCGACTACTTAGTATTTTTTAAACCTCCCGCTTTGGGCTGGATGTGTCAATGTGTAGTTCACACGTGCATAATCTATGAGCAGAATTACTGTCTTACCTAAACTAGCCACGACATCCCTAGTTTGAAAGCTGTGCGGCACCATTTTCCCAAAATGTTCTCCCACTTGGGCCAGCCCCCTAGTCATTTGAGTTCAACCAATGAGCTTCAGCCCCTCGCCATATGATTGACAGCTCTTTTGTTTTATTTTGTTTTTTATTTTAGGGGGTATGATTGACAGCTAGCAAGATGCACATGTTGCACCCACAACAGAGCAGAGAGAGCAAGCAATGACGTGGTGCACATATCTGCACATATGTGAGGTAGTACACAATCTTCAGTGTCCACCTTTGGCTCATGGGCACTACTTTCAGAACTACAGGATAAAGTATACAAAAGTACTGGAGAATCTATATATTACTGACACTTGCCCCTTTAGACTGGACACTCAGTCACACTCCCTGGTTTCATCATTTAAAATGGAAAATGTTGGTTTACTTTTGTACTGTGTGAAAGTAAAACAACTGGCATTTGTGTGGAAAAAGCAAGGGATGAAAAAGTAGAAACATGTTTCTATTTGTAGGAAACAAGGAGAAAGGATAAGTAAAAATTTGAATCCTGCCAATGAGTTTGCCAGCCAAGTTACAGCAGCCATCATTGCCTATACAAAGAGACATGAACCACCCACAGACGTTACAACTGCCTTGTGTGGTAGTACTACTAGCATATGTGAGATTGTTATGGTTTAGAATCACAGCTTTTAGGCAAATTTCTCAGTGCTTACTGATGTTTGGAATACGAAAAACATCCTAACAATTTCAAATAAAAAGGAACATGTGCATTGTTCTGAAATGTTTCCAAAGAAATGCCCCTCTAGTTTAAACATAATTGAACTTAATAATTGTTCTTAAGCATGTAAACCAAAGTTTAGAGGGCTGAAAGCGTGACTGTAAAGGTTTGACCTAACTTTTACCATGAGACTGCAATGATTTTATTCCTCCAAACTTTTGTATTGGATTATCTCGTACATTTGATTGCAACATTGTATGAGCCAATTGCTTACTTTCAAAGTTTTATCTAGACCACAACTAAATGGATTTTTAATTAAAAAACTACCCATAGAAATCCCATCAAATATTTGTTATATCTCTTCAATCTACTGAAAAGCGATATATTTTGGGGTGTCTCGACAAGTACTGAGTTATTTTTGACATATGTGCTATTTATGTGCCTCTCTACTTAACTGTAGAGTACCTGTTTGGCTAAGACGGAGCTGTGTGTGTGTGAGAGGGAGCAGCTGGCGCCTGTGTTCTCCACTAGAAGTCTGAGGCCCTCAGAGTGACCCTGGGAGGCAGCCACATGCAGAGTGGACATCCTGTGTACACTAAGCATTAGATCCAATGCCTAGATCTGGAACACAAGATACATTTAGCTTTCACAGTACTCACAGTTTTGTTTTTATCTCTTGTCTTTTGTTGTATAGTGATCTTGCTTCTTTTTGAAAGGTACTTTAAATACAATGCATTATTATTATTAGACTGCCCTAAATCTATGGAAGGCCTATATTTTCAAGGAAATGCATCCATCCTGTCATTCCTGGGAGAAATCAGGTCTGTGAGGTTTGAATTGGTGAATACATGAATTGGTGATAGCATTTTACTTAAATCATAAATGGATTATTCAATCACACATGAGTGGGGTGGAGAGTGGGGTAAGTTGAGCAGAAGGGGTAAATTGAGCGCCACCCTTGTTTCTAGGAAACCATACACAACATTTATAATTTGACCAAATATTTAGAAAGAGGTCATCATGTCATGGAGTGTGTGAAGGAAGAAGCCACATGGAAAAAGTGGTAAGCAAGTTAGGGCAGAATAACTGATTTTCACCAAGTCAAATGAATTATTTCACCAAGTCAAATGAATTAAAAGTGTTTCAAAAAGTACAACGTGTTTGTTAGGTGTTAAGCCTGTGTTAAAATATGCTTAACATTTTTAAAAGACAAAAAAGCGATTATGATTGTGTCGTCCAGTGAATAGTGGTAATATTTGATTCAGTACAGAATTGTGTAGACCAGCGTCACCTTACCCTGTCCCGCAGCTCAATTTACCCTGTAAATTGTACCAAGAGAACAGTTTTTTAGGACAAGCTAGGTTTTCAAAACTAATGTTTACATGAATTCTGATCAATTCCAGGGATACACAACATCCTGAAATATACAGTATGTAGATATCTTTGTTAGAAAGAATACTATATTTCCCTTGACGGAGTGATGCTGAATGTAAGAAATTGCTCAACTTACCCCACTTTCTCCTAAACCTATATTATGGGCACTGGCAGACAGGTGAGTCTGGGTTGTAAATGCCTTTTGTGTGAGGTTATTACTATCTGTTCTGAAACTGACTAGAGCAAGATCTTATAAATCGAATGTCAAATTCACTCTAATCCATAATGGGATTTTATGAGCCACAGGCCTATGCTAATACTATGCGCACATGGTACACCCAGAGCTGCTGAATTGAGATCCCTGTTTGGAGCAAACTTTTTACATAAAAAAAATATATGTTTTATTTATTTTTCTAAAAAGTTTTCTAACATGTCGTCCAATGTTGGACTCTGAAAGGTCTGAGGAATCTGTCTCAATATTACCTACCATAAGGTGGCAGTATGTAGCCACAAACTACGCTACAAACCCCGTGTGTTTACAAGGCCTGTATCTAAAGGCATGGCCTCTACAGGGGCTGCCAGAGAGAGGCTCCAAGGGACTTCATTTAGGAACGTCAAACCTAAAGCAGAAAGGATGGAATTTATTTGACTAATTCTTGTGCCAGGAACATCATTACAGGAGAAAGGCCTCCAGGGCCTCCAGCCCTGTACCCATACATCCTCATTTGCACACACATTTTAGATAGCAATAGGCAACATTATAAAGCTGCCACCTCTCAGTGGAGCTATTATTTCGATTTAAACAGCAAATAACGCATGCAACAGAACGCAGAAGGTGTTTCTGTTTTCAGCTCTGTGATTGGTCATATAGCTGTCAGCACTGCAGCATGTGTGTCCAGGGGAACCAATCAGCACGCACGTTGTTCGCTTGTGGTCCTGGTGTGCTGGCTGGCACCGGTAGTTAACCTAGAATGTGAAGAATTGTAGCTAGTCTGTAAAAATAAAAACCTTGCTCTGGTGAGGAAGGAGAAGCGGCGCAGGACTATGGACCCGGTGAACATTGCTGAGACAGGAGATACAGAAACCGAACTGGAGCCGGTCTGTGTTCTTATTCCGAAAGAAACGAGGTGCAAGAAGGAGCAGGAAAAGCTGTCCGGAGTCGTCAAGAATGTCCATAGAAAACTGCGAAGAAAATACAGAGAAGGTAGTTACGCGTCGCTAGCTCTATCTAACTAACGTCAGTTAATTTAACTCGCTAGAAAAAAAATCAGGGGTCCGGTCTGTCTCAGCAAACGGGCCATTAAATTTGGCGAAAATAAGGCCCCAAGTAGAACGCTAACGTAGCTAAGTAACATTAGCTAGCTTGCTAGCATTATTTATTATTTGGGGTGCCCCGCATATACTGCAAGTGACGGGCAACATGTCAGGCTCGACTGTACTGTATAGAAAAACATTGTCATACAATAGTAGCTAGGTGGCTAGCTTGGTGTGGCTACATTTCACTTTATTTATGACCAAACTAGACTAATGTAACGTTAGATCAGGGCCGCCTGGGAATATTTCAAGCTGCAGTGTGCATTTACTAACGTCAACTAGGCTTGTTTGGATATTATTGTATGATTTGGCAACAAAATTCATAATAGCCTCCTCTTACCTACAGTCATAGTCATTTGGGAAGGTTGTTCGATCGTAACATACTGGCTCATGGGCACTGTCAGACAGGTGAGCCTGGATTGTATGGCTTTTGTGTCACCTGTTCTGAAACTGAAAAGAACGAGAAAAATATGAAAATATGTTTTGTCACACACCGGAAACTGTGCCATCAGAAAGTATTCATACCCCTTGACTTATTCCACATTTTGTTTCTTGTTTGTGTTACAGCCTGAATTTAAATGTATTAATATATTTTGTTCTCATCCATCTACACACATTACCCCATAATGACAAAATGAAAACATGTTTTTAGAAATTTTAGCACATATATTGAAAATGAAATACTGAAATATCTATTTGACGTAAGTATTCACACCCCTGAGTCAATACTTTGTAGATACACCTTTGGCAGCGATTACAGCTGTGAGTTTCTCTGGGTAAGGCTCTAAGAGCTTTACACACCTGGATTGTGCAACATTTGTACATTATTATTTTCTGAATTCTTCAAGCTCTGTCAAATTGGTTGTTGATCATTGCTAGACAACCATTTTCAGGTCTTACTATAGATTTTCAAGTAGATTTAAGTCAACTGAAACTTGGTCAATCAGGTACATTCACTGTCTTCTTCGTAAGCAACTCCAGTGTAGATTTGTCCTTGTGTTTTGTTATTGTCCTGCTGAAAGGTGAATTTATCTCCCAGTCTCTGGTGGAAGGCATATTGAAACAGGTTTTCCTCTGCCTGTGCTTAGCTCCATTCTGTTTGTTTATTTTTTAAATCCTGAACAAGTCCTTTTCAGTATTACTTTAGTTCTTTGTTGCAAACAGGATGCATGAACAGGCTTCCTTCTTTTCACTCTGTCAATTTGGTTAGTATTGTGGATTAACGACAATGTTGTTGATCCATCCTCAGTTTTCTCCTATCACAGCCATTCAACTTTGTAACTTTAAATGTGTTAACGTCACAATTGGCCTCATGGTATGACTACCTAATCTCTGTACCCAACACATACAGATAATTGTAAGGTCCCTCAGTCGAGCAATGAGTTCCAAACAGATTCAACCACAAAGACTAGGGAGGTTTTCCAATGTCTCGCAAAGAAGGTGTATCAGTACATCTAGTCACAACAAGGATACAGGTATTCTTCTTAACTTTGATGCAGGAGATATCTTCACCATGCTCCATGATATTCAATATCTATGTAATTTTTAACCCATCTACCAATAGGTGACCTTTGTGAGTCATTGAAAACCTCCCTGGTCTTTGTGCTTGAATCTAAGGGTAGGCAACAACACCTGCCACGCTGACCCTTAACACTGGGCCCCCTAAAGAGTGTGTGCGTAGTCCCCTCCTGTACTCCCTGTTGACCCACGACTGCGTGGCCACGCACAACTCCAGCACAATCACTAAATTTGCTGACGACATGACGGTGGTAGGCCTGATCACCGACTGCTGCAATGAGTCAGCCAACAGGGAGGAGGTCAGAGATTTGGCAGTGTGGTGCCTGTACAACAACCTCTCCCTCAACGTCAGAAAGATCAAGGAGCTGATTGTGGACTATAGGGAGAAAGAGGGGAGCGCATGCCCCCATCCACATCACCGGGGCTATTGTGGAGCGGGTCGAGAGCTTCAAGTTCCTTGGCATCCACATCCCTAAGAACTTAACATGGTCCACACACACCCAGTCGTGAAGAGGGCACGGCAGCACTTCTTCCCCCTCAGGAGGCCGAAAGGATTTGGCATGGGCTCTCGGATCCTCAAAAAGTTGTACAGCTGCACCATTGAGAGCATCTTGACTGGCTGCATCACCGCTTGGTATGGCAAATGCACCGTCCTTGACCACAACGTGCTACAGAAGGTGGTGCAGACAGCCCAGTACGTCATTGGGGCTGAGCTCCCTGCCATTCAGGACCTCTGTCAGGCGGTGTCAGAGGAAAACCCGAAAAATTGCCAAAGACTCCAGCCATACAAGTCATAGACTGTTCACTCTGCTACTAGACTATATACGCCTCTCCTTCCAGTTCTCTGCTGCCAATGACTGGAACGAACTACAAAAATCTCTGAAACTGGAAACGCATCTCCCTCACTAGCTTTAAGCACCGGCTGTCAGAGCAGCTCACAGATTACTGCACCTGTACATAGCCCATCTATAATTTAGCCCAAACAAACTACCTCGTTCCCTACTGTTATTTATTTATTTATTTTGCTCCTTTGCACCCCATTATTTCTATCTCTACTTTGCACATTCTTCCACTGCAAATCAACCATTCCAGTGTTTTACTTGCAATATTGTATTTACTTTGCCACCATGGCCTTTTTTTTTGCCTTTACCTGCCTTATCTCACCTCACTTGCTCACATCGTATATAGACTTAGTTTTCTACTATATTATTGACTGTATGTTTGTTTTACCCCATGTGTAACTCTGTGTTGTTGTATGTGTCGAACTGCTTTGCTTTATCTTGGCCAGGTCGCAATTGTAAATGAGAACTTGTTCTCAACTTGCCTACCTGGTTAAATAAAGGTGAAATAAATAAAACACTGAGTATACAAAACATTAAGGACACCTGCTCTTTCCATGACCAGGGTGGGAGATGTTTCCTTTTTGGTCCACAAGCCACTGTGGGAGGTAGATTGAAAAAAAAAAAATCTACCCTCCGCTCAGATTGTTGTTTTTTACCAGTGAAAATATTTGGTCTAATTACATCACGCTCGCGCTGGATGAGCATGCTTTCTGTTTTTCTAAAACAAGAAATGTATTACTAGTAAGAAGTAATGGAGTGTATTGCTTAATTTCATTTCTGTAACCTGCATCTTTAACCAATTTATGTTCAAATAGAATAATAAGAACAGTGTTACTACTGAACATCAAGAATCAGCAAAGTGGCTACCCTGCCACAAAAGGCTGAGTGATATTGCTTATTTATAATTATGAACTCAGCATTAAAAGAAACGTCCCTTTTTCAGGACCCTGTCTTTCAAAGATAATTCGTAAAAGTCCAAATAACTTCACAGATCTTCATTGTAAAAGGGTTTAAACACTTGTTTCCCATGCTTGTTCAATGAACCATAAACAATTAATCAACATGCACCTGTGGACGCCTAAGACGGGACGGACAGCTGATCGTCCTCGCAGAGGCAGACCACGTGTAACAACACCTGCACAGGATCGGTACATTCGAACATCACACCTGCGGGACAGGTACAGGATGGCAACAACAACTGCCCGAGTTACACCAGGAACGCACAATCCCTCCATCAGTGCTTAGACTGTCCGCAATAGGCTGAGAGAGGCTGGACTGACGGCTTGTAGGCCTGTTGTAAGGCAGGTCCTCACCTGACATCACCGGAAACATCGCCTATGGGCACAAACCCACCAGTTACGGTTTTGTCTCACCGGGGATGATTGTCGGATTCACGTTTGTCGTCGGAGGGATGAGCGTTACACCGAGGCCTGTACTCTGGAGCGGGATTCGATTTTGAAGGTGGAGGGTCCATCATGGTCTGGGGCGGTGTGTCACAGCATCATCGGACTGCCTGCAATGACAACAAGCGCCATCTCAACGGTGTGCGTTACAGGGAAAACATCCTCTTCCCTCGTGTTAACCTTCCTGCAGGCTCATTCTGACATGACCTTCCAGCATGACAATGCCACCAGCCATACTGCTCGTTCTGTGTGCGATTTCCTGCAAGACAGGAATGTCAGTGTTCTGCCATGGCCAGCAAAGAGCCCGGATCTCAATCCCATTGAGCACGTCTGGGACCTGTTGGATCGGAGAGTGAGGGCTAGGGCCAATCCCCCCCCCCCCCCCCCCCCAGAAATGTCCAGGAACTTGCAGGAGCCTTGTTGGAAGGGTGGGGTAACATCTCACAGCAAGAACTGGCAAATCTGGTGCAGTCAATGAGGAGGAGATGCCCTGCAGTACTTAATGCAGCTAGGGGCCACACCAGATACGGACTGTTGCTTATGATTTTGACCCCCCTTTGTTCAGGGACACATTATTCCATTTCTGTTCGTCACATGTCTGTGGAACTTGTTCAGTTCATGTCTCAGCTGTTGAATCTTATGTTCATACAAATATTTACACACGTTAAGTTTGCTGAAAATGAACACCGCTGACAGTGAGAGGACATTTCTTTTTTTAGTTCAGTGCTCTACACTGATATTTTTTACAAGGAGTACATAATGTGCTCCTAAATAGAAATGTAGAAGCACACAAATGAATCTAGGAGAACAATTAAAGTATTTGAGTGTTTTAATGATAAGAATTGACAAAGTTCATGCATTTATTTTATTTATGATTCAATTGCAATCATTAGGTGAGACAAATGTTCAGCTGCTGTTTTAAGGGACTGGCCGTTACCATGGTAACTTGGGCACTCGCTTGTCTGTGATGATAAAAAATCTCACACTGCAATGTCTTCCGAGCAGCAGACCGTTGCAGCAAACTTAGATGCACAATGCAGAAATCACTCTAATTTCCTGGTTGCAAAAATTCTAATAGCCTAATTTCAGTTTGTGACAAAACAAGCAATTATAGTATAGAACATCATTGTACCATCTACACTGTCATGAAATATCTTTTCCATAATCAAACATTTTGTCTATTCAGCTTTTTGAAGCTGTTGTACAAAACTGAAGGTAAAAGAAGCAAAAACGGAACTTAATGGGAAGCATAGAAATAGCGCATAGAACAAATCTACTGCTTCTTAGACTGACTTTCCATGAGTGACAGATCTCTAACACACATTTCTGTGAATTTGGTCCGATCGGCCAAAAAGTTTCATATTGTAGCTTTAAACTAACATTGAAAAACAACCTAGCATGTGAACAAAATAATATAACTAGCCAAGAAACACAAGGACAAAGTCACACTTTAGTAGTCTTTCTTGACAATTTGACCAATGGGACCTTTAAAAAAAAAAAAAAAAAAAAAATGTAAATGAAGAAAAAAAGACTTATTAATGCTCTGTGTGGCGGGTGCAACTCAATATTAGGAATGTATTCTTAATGTTTTGTGCGCTCCGTATTTCATGTAGTCCTTGTTATGTTCTCGCAAAAAGGAAGATACATTTTGACAGCCGCAAATGACTGCAAGTGAATATCTGCCATACACATCACACTACCCATGAAGGGATACATACATTTCACTTATGATAGACCCTGACACAGCCAGAGCAAGACCGAAATAAAGCCAGTAAACATGTGCACCTGTTTTCTCTCCACACACAAATATATTTATAGGCCATACATACATGCATATATATATAGTACCAGTCCAAAGGTTTGGACACCTACTCATTCAAAGAGTTTTTCTTAAATGTAATGTAAATGTATATTGACGACATCAAAACTATGAAATAACACATATGCAATCATGTAGTAACCAAAAAAGGGTTAAACAAATCAAAATATATTTTAGATTCTTCAAACTAGCCACCCTTTGCTTTTGACAGCTTTGCACACTCTTCACATTCTCTCAACCAGCTTCACCTGGAATGTTTTTCCAAAGTCTTGAAGGAGTTCCCACATGCTGAGCACTTGTTGGCTGCTTCTCCTTCACTCTGCGGTCCAACTCATCCCAAACCATCTCAATTGGGTTGAGGTCGGGTGATTGTGGAGGCCAGGTAATCCATTGCAGGCACTCCATCACTCTCCTTCTTAGTCAAATAGCCCTTCCAGAACCTGGAGGTGTGTTGGGTCATTGTCCTGTTGAAAAACAAATGATAGTCCCACTAAGTGCAAACAAGATGGGAGGGTGTATTGCTGCAGAATGCTGTGGTAGTCATGCTGGTTAAGTGTGCCTTGAATTCTAAACCAATCAGTGTCACCAGCAAAGCACCATTACACCTCCCCCTCCATGCTTCACGGTGAGAACCACACACCTACTTGGCGTCTCACAAAGACACTGCGGTTGGAACCAAAAATCTCACATTTGGACTAATCAGATGAAAGGACAGATTTCCCCCAGTCTAATGTCCATTCCTTGTGTTTCTTGGCCCAAGCAAGTCTCTTCTTCTTATTGGTGTCCTTTAGTAGTGGTTTCTTTGCAGCAATTTTACCACGAAGGCCTGATTCACTTGGTGTCCTCTGAACAGTTGTTGATGTATCTGTTACTTGAACTTGTTTGGGCTCTAATTTCTGAGGCCCGTAACTCAACTGAACTTATCCTCTGCAGCAGAGGTATCTCTGGGTCTTCCTTTCCTGTGGCGGTCCGCATGAGAGCCAGTTTCATCATAGCACTTGATGGTTTTTGCGCCTGCACTTGAAGAAACCTTCAAAGTTCTTGAACTATTCCGGATTGACTGACCTTCATGTCTTAAGTAATGATGGACTGTCGTTTCTCTTTGCTTATTTTAGCTGCTCTTGCCATAATATGGACTTGGAATTTTACCAAATAAGGCTATCTTCTGTATACTACCCCAACCATGTCACAACCCAACTGATTGGCACAAACGCATTAAGGAAAGAAATTCTACAAATGAACTGAAATGCATTCCAGGTGGCTACCTCATGAAGCTGGTTGAGAGAGCACCAAGAGTGTGCAAAGATGTCATCAAGGCACAGGGTGGCTACTTTGAAGAATTTCGAATATAAAATATATTTTGATTTGTTCCACACATTTTTGGTTACTTCATGATTCCATATGTGTTATTTCATAGTTTTGACGTCTTCACTTTTCTACAATGTAGAAAATAGTACAAATAATGAGTAAGTATGTCCGAACTTCTGACTGGTACTGTACATGCATACCTCTTCCATTTCATCCCGACAGCAGATCTTTAAAAATATACATATTTTCTTGGATTTCCCTTTTCTGTTAATTTTTTTTCTACACCAGAGTAGTTGTTCTATTACTTTGGCTGTTTTACACATAGGCCTATATAATTGGGGAGGAAAGATAAGTGTAGCCTATAGGCCTAAAGATTGTGTAAAAACATGATATGCATTTCTGGTTCAATTCAGTTTATTGGCCTTTGCAGGAATTAGTCTTGCATTCAGATGTAGGGTTGTTGAGACAACCAATTGAGGAATCTGCCAGTAATCCTATTCTTAACAGATTGTTTATCATGAGGCAAGTCTCTCGTGTCAACTTCAGCTATTTTGGATCGTAACATTGGCTAATCTTACTGGAAGAATGTCCAGGGCCACATTTTCAGTTTTAGTCTAACCGTAATGGAGCTCTGCGTTCTGTGTGTAGCTCGGCTGCAAATAGTGGAATGTGGTTGTCAACCTGGACAGAATATAGGTCTAATAGCCACTCAATGTTTTCATTTGGTTTATTTAGCATCGGTTTGGCTAGATACCGGCCTGGTGAAAAATAGCGACATCTATGAATAGCCTAGGTCTATTTCTCACTGTGTTGCACTCATCACACAAGTTTAAAAACGGCATACAACCGGTATTTTCCACTCTACCAGCAGAAGGACTGACTGGCCTAGCAACTGGTCTTGAAAGACAAGACACTGGGCAGTTGTCCTGTCAGCTGACGCCATGATTAGTTAATAAGTAAAGCATGATCTGGTCTGCTTGGCATTGGTACCACAGTAGTCATGCTTTGTACTAGGGCACTGCTGTTTATTCCAACCGGTCGTCTTGTGGTTTTTATTTCTGCCAATCTGATATCGCTTTCTTTCCTCTTGTAGTCATGGGATTTCTTTATCGGGATGTTTGCTCACACAAGCTAAACACATTCTGCTGTACGCCTGTGAAGACCTGGTGAAGGGAATTTGTGAAGATATATATATATATAGGAACAGATGTGAAGACTTCTGTTGAAAGTCTGGTTTTCAGCTATACCTCTATAATGCCGGAAGGATGACATGAGAAACGGTTTTTAGAAAATGTTAAAACAATGTTGTGTTAGCCTGTGTGGGGCTGAATGATAGTGATTCCTCTTGAATTAATGTAAAAAAAACAAAAAAAACTTTACAAGTAGGTACATCTTAATGTTGGCTTATTGTCTACACAATGTATAATACCAGTCAAAAGTTTGGACACTTACTCATTCCAGGGTTTTTCTTTATTTTTTTCAATTTTCTACATTGTAGGGTAATAATGAATACATTAAAACTATGAAATAACACACATGTAGTAGCTAAAAATGAGTTTAACAAATCAATCTATTTTATATTTAAGATTATTCAAAGTAGCCACCCTTTGCGTTGATGACAGCTTTGCACACTTGGCATTCTCTCAACCAGCTTCATGAGGTAGTCACCTGGAATGCGTTTAAATTAACAGGTGTGCCTTGTTAAAAGTTAATTTGATAATTTCTTTCCTCCTTAATGCGTTTGAGCCAATCAGCTGTGTTGTGAGAAGTTACAGTTGGTATACAGAAGATAGCCCTATTTTGTAAAAGACCAAGTCCATATTATGGCAAGAACAGCACAAATAAGCAAAGAGAAATGACAATCCATCATTAAGGTCAGTCAATCGCAAGAACCACCAAGCGCTATGATGAAACTGTCTCTCATGAGGACCGCCACAGGAAAGGAAGACCCAGAGATACCTCTGCTGCAGAGGATAAGTTCAGTTGAGTTACGGGCCTCAGAAATTAGAGCCCAAATAAGTTCAAGTAACAGATACATCAACAACTGTTCAGAGGACACCAAGTGAATCAGGAGTTACCAGCCTCTAATTACAGCCCAAATAAATCCTTCAGAGTTCAACTAACAAACACATCAACTGTTCAGAGGAAACTGCGTTAATCAGGCCTTCATGGTTGAATTTTTGCAAAGAAACCACTACTAAAGGACACCAATGAGAAGTTGAGACTTGCTTGAGCCAAGAAACATGAGCAATGGACATTAGACTGGTGTAAATATGTCCTTTCATCTGATGAGTCCAAATGTGAGATTTTTTGTTCCAACTGCCATGTTTTTGTGAGACTCAGAGTAGGTGAACGGATGATCTTAACGTGTGGTTCCCACCGTGAAGCATGGAGGAGGTGGTGTGTTGGGGTGCTTTGCTGGTAACACTGTCTGTGATTGATTTAGAATTCAAGGCACACTTAACCAGCCACAGCATTCTGCAGCGATACACCATCCCATCTGGTTTGCGCTTAGTGGGACTCTTTTTTTTTGTGGGACAATGACCCAACACACCTCCAGGTTCTGTAAGGGCTATTTGACCAAGGAGAGTGGAGTGCTGCATCAGATGACCTTGCATCCATAATCACTCGACCTCAATCCAAGTTGAGATGGTTTGGGATGAGTTGGACCACAGAGTGAAGGAAAAGCAGCCAACAAGTGCTCAGCATATGTGGGAACTCCTTCAGGACTGTTGGAAAAGCATTCCAGGTGAAGCTGGTTGAGATAATGTGAAGTGTGCAAAGCTGGCAAAGGGTGGCTACTTTGAAGAATCTAACGTATATATTTTGATTTGTTTAACCCTTTTTTTGGTTACTACATGATTCAATATGTGTTATTTCATAGTTTTGATGTCTTCACTATTATTCTACAATGTAAAAAATAGTAAAGATAACCTTGAATGACTAGGTGTGTCCAAACTTTTGACTGGTACTGTATGTACTATGCTTGCATGCCATTTTTAGAAACAAAACTGACAGGACTTTCAATTTCAATTCTTACCATTTACTAATGATGAATTTGAATGTGATGAAATGAAATGGGGAAACAAATCTCTTGTGCTTATTTGTTTTGCTATGTCATACTGTATATTGTGAGGTAGGTGTGTTTGGTTTATTTTCTCTGTTTGTACCTTCTTCCTGCCTTTTTTAAAAAATGTATCTCGTTCTTTCCACAGTGGGGGATTTTGAGAAGATCTGGCGAGAGCACTGTGAGGATGAGCAGACTCTGAGTGAATATGCCCTGGCCATGAAGAACCTGGCCGACAACCACTGGGCCAAGACCTGTGAGGGAGAGGGCCGCATCGAGTGGTGCCGCAGGTAAAACAAATAACCCTCTGGCAGCGCTGTACTAGCTCAGAACTCCAATGCACTATGTTAGGTGCGATCAAGCCTTTTCGATGTCAACGCTGTGGGGTGAATCCTAACTTCTGCTCGTTGAATTTCTGAACATCTGTGTCGTTTTAGCGGTGAGCCATCAATACCATGATGTATGATGTTTTGGGACTGTTTTTCCAGTGTTTGTCAGGAGTATTTCCTGGATGGTGGAATGAAAAGAATGTTGGAGAAGGATGAGAAGAGTGCCAGGCTTGCCATAGCCACCTCAGCTGCAACTCTGAGTACCCAGCCTTATAGCTCCTTCATCCCCAGGTACTGCACTGTTACAACCCTGCTGACCCTGATGATTTTCAGGATTATTTTCCCCCAACTTCAGCATGCTCTGTTGTATGTTCATAATTGACATTCAATATTAATATTGACTTCTATTAGCCACTGCTCTCATTAAGCACACTCTCTGTGTGTCAGTGTTAAGTCTAACTCTTTAATGCCTCTGATTTCCCTACTTTCAGGTCCATCTCCCAGCTTGGTAAAATGCGGCTGCTGGACGTTGGCAGCTGTTTTAACCCCTTCCTGAAGTTTGACGAGTTCCTCACAGTCGGTATTGACATAGTGCCTGCGGTCGAGGTATGAACGATTTACAGTCAGTGGTCACTCCCTCGGTCCCGGCTTTATAAAAATCCTGACTCTTACTGTCTTACTCACTCCTCTACGGCCGCGACAGAATGTCAGGGGTTTTCTCGACGGGTAGTTAGTTCATTGTGTGAATATCAGACCACAAAACAATGCCGCCCCTTGGCAGTGAGTGTTTCGATGCTTGACTGCAATGAAACCTGACCTGCTGTGAAGGAACTGGCAGAATATTAGCATAGAGTGATTTGGGTAACCAAATGGAATAAGAACGGTGGGTTTTAAATGTGGGTCTAAAATACTGAAACTTGATGATAATCTTTTGGGAGCTACTCTAAAGTATCTGTTTCTGCTCTCTCTCCCCCTCCTACCCCAGAGTGTATACAAGTGTGACTTCCTTAACCTCCAGCTTCAGCAGCCCCTGCAGCTGGCTGGTGACGCAGTGGAAGCCTTCCTGAGACAGCTGTGTAGCCCCATCGACGCACTGCCCGCCCAGCTCTTCAACGTGGTGGTCTTCTCCCTGCTCCTCTCCTACTTCCCCTCGCCTTACCAGCGCTGGATCTGCTGCAAGAAGGCCCATGAGCTGCTGGAACTGCACGGCCTGCTGCTCATCATCACCCCCGACTCCTCCCACCAGAACCGCCACGCCCTCATGATACGCAGCTGGCGCGTGGCGGTGGAGTCACTGGGCTTCAGGCGCTGCAAGTACATTAAGTTCTCCCACATGCACCTCATCGCCTTCCGCAAGGTGTCCCTGACCACCACCAGCGACCTGGTTAGCCGTAACTACCCCGAGATGCTCTACATCCCTCAGGACTTCCAATCCCACGAGGAGGAGGACTACACCGACGTGCTGGTTCAGGCGCACTCCGTCTTCGAGGACGACCAGCTGGCGTGGGGCTTCACGGAGCTGCCGGACACGCCCTACGACTCGGATTCAGGAGAGAGTCAGAGCAGTTCCTTGCCCTTCCTACACGAGCTGGAGGACCCCATACTGCTGCAGAGCTGAGCTAGACTAGCTAAACCCCTACTAGCTACTCTCTCTCAAAGTCCTTATTCAATCCCTAAGGCTCCCCTTGGCCCTAACCTTTCAATGTTTGCAGATCTGTAAGGAGGAAAGCAATATTGTTGTAGCTTTGCCACTGCACTGCTTATACCTAGCCAGAGCCTTCAGACATGCAACATGGGAGGGGCAAGTGGGAGGGATGGGGAGCAATTTGAGACCGGCTGTCTCTGTCCCCAACTGCTGCGCTGCCAAATGAACCTGCTGCATTCTTCTCACACTTCTTTTCCCTTAACTAAACAACGCAGTTTGCACAGATTGGAAGAAAAATACGTTTACAGAAGTGAGTTGTTTATTATTCGATATCTTATATGGTTAGTCTCTCAACACAACTGCACACACACACACACACAATAAATGAGTTTTTTTTTTTTTTAAATGAAGACATGGTAGCTGAATGCCCTCAGGATAGATGTAGTTAACCTACCCCTTGCATTTCATCCCATCTTTGTGATCTGTCACGCTCTACTAACAGAAGACAATCAACCTTTCAAAGGCTTTGTTTTAGTAGTTAAACGGTGAATGTGCTTCAGTGCCAGCAAGCCGCTGACTTTAAATCCCTCTTAAAGAGACCGATACCACAGAGGTTTGTCAGGTTTGGTTAGTGGAAAGATTGAGATGGAAAGAGGGATAAGGTTGTTTCTGTAAATCAGGCACGGCTTTCTCTAATTCTTGGCGTGCATTTAGTTTTCCAAAAAAGAAAGAAAAAAAAACAAATTGTTGTACTCAAACTATGTGATTTTGTTCACTTTTGAACACTGGTTTTGTCCAACACGATGTGTGGCAACGCCATTTTATTTCAGCGTCTTTTTCACTGATTCATAACAATTAAAGTGATATTTGTAGCATTTTCAGTACCTTAAGGTAGGCGTAGTAGTAGTAGTTACGTTGCCT
Source organism: Oncorhynchus nerka (assembly GCF_034236695.1). Lineage (NCBI taxonomy): Eukaryota > Metazoa > Chordata > Actinopteri > Salmoniformes > Salmonidae > Oncorhynchus > Oncorhynchus nerka. The sequence continues at coordinate 50,509,859 of NC_088420.1, forward strand.
AGTTAAAGGTAAAAAAAAATATATATATATATATACTACAAAATACAACTTTTCCTAATGTGAAACTGTTGGGGGTTTTTCATAGTATACCATGGTACGAGTGTTGCAAAATAGTCATTTGCTCTATTTTCTCTGCTGGTGTGAAGAAACTGCTATGTACATATGCACAGATGTTAGCTTACCTTCAATGTTCAATACAACCTTATTTGTAAAAAAAAAAATTAAAAAAAAAAAACTTTTGTGGAACAATATTTAGGCTTCATTATCTGATTAATAATAGGTCTCTAGTGATGCCTTGGCTTCTTTATAGGTAACTGTTGGCTTCTCTATAGGTACTGGTAACTAGAGAAATTATACTGACCACACTATGTCCACTGAAGTGAAACACATATATCGACTAAGACACCAGCTTTAGCTATCAGTTACTGTTTTACCTAATTTCCTTTAAAGTACTTCATATCTGAGGAGAGCAACGTTGGCCGTAGGAAGAATTGTTGAATTCAAAATGTTTTTTTTTTTTGTCTATTTACTTTTTCATTCATAGGTTGGCAGAATAAGCATAGTATCAACAAATACTGAGTCATTCATTGCATCAGTAAGTTAATTTGACTATCTCTTTTATATGTATTTTCATCCACAACATGAAAGTACTTAGTGTGTACTCTGCTTAAAGAAATGTATTAACTCCAAACAGTTGTCAAAATGGTCTTATGAACTCCAAAAGATTTGCCTCGATGAGGTTTTGCACTAATACCACACGGTCTCATCTTTAGTCATGCAATCTCTGATCTCATCAAAGTGCATTTTAGCAATAGCCAGGTGTATCCTGTACTGTATCCTTATGGGGAAGGTTTCTGTGTTGTTCTCAATGACACTAGCACACAAATACTCATTTTGTTAATATATTTGTAATGATATTTTCGTTTTTTTGTGTGTGTATGTGTGTGTGGAGATATGTAGGTTGAGTGTGCATGAGTGTTTGTTGTAATGTACTTGTGTGTGGCACTGTACTTCATAAATAGTAGACTAATCTCTCAGCTGCCATGAGTCATGTGATTCCTGTCATGGGGGATATAGGCTGCTTCCCAAAATGGCACCCTATTCCCTTGGTCAAAATTAGTCCACTGTGTAGGGAATAGGGTGCCATTTGGGACGTACCCCTATGAATATAACCAGTATGATGTACCTGTACCCTAATGTTCTCACATCAGTTTACCTGAAATCCTAAAGGTGCCTTACTTATTCCCGGTAATGTTTTTGCAGTCCTGGTTCTCATGCCCATATGTTAGAGAACTCCTACTTTTCACTTGGCAGTATACAATGGGTTTTCTTTGCCAAATAATTGTGTTATGTGCAACTGTACAAATGAGCTACCACTTAAAAGTATAATTGGCTCAAAGTTTTACCCTAAGAACAATGTGTTTTTGTTTAAAGGATGTAATTTGTCATTGATAATAATTACATATTGCTTTCAACTTGCTATACATCCGTTGTAACTAGATAACTTTCTGGTCAGTTCATGTTTGATGTACTTTAAACTATTTATCTTTAACAGAAAAGACAGACATTTCTCATTACAAATCATTTGCTTGAGGGTTGTGAATTGTACCAGTAAGCAATTAGTGACACACTCATCCTTGTATCTGTCTTCCAAGAGTTTGTTTCCATTACTTTCATAAACAGCTTCATTTTCAGTATTAAGGATTTTGACAATTGCAGGACAATGTGTGCATGGTTGTTGTTCTATTTTATAAATGAATGTTAATGCAGCGTCCATGTCTGATTTTATTGTGTACTCCATTCAGTTTTTTTTTTTTTATAGGACTGAGGTGAACTTGAGTTGTTGTATTGGTCATATTTATTAGAGCATAAATGTAGCAAAGTGTAGTAGGTTTCACTTCTATTGTAGTTTGAATTTTCAGGTTGATGAGAAGTCTTTTACAGTAGTTCTACATGTGCTACATGTCAAGTTGTTGCTACTGTAGACTGATTTCTTATTGATCACCAGGCTTTATGAGATGGACTCTCTTCTTCACTTGCTGGTATTGGAGTCGGCCCAAGGCAAACTATCACCGACTGCACTCTTAAAAAGAAAAGGTTTCGATCCTGTGGGATAATATAAGGTTTTTAAAAATTATCTTAAGGTTAATTTAAGAATATATATACTCTGCCATTTTTTTTTAAATTTTTTTTTTTTACCTTTGTAGACTTCAGGGGTGGTTTTGAAGAACTCTTCAAAAGAGGTTGTTTTGGAACCAGCAGTGCGGTCGTGAGAAAAGGTTGATCGTCTATATAATTAAGCAATACGTCCCGAGGGGGTGTGGTATATGGCTAATATACCACGGCTAAGGGCTGTTCTTAGCATGGCGCAACGCGGAGTGCCTGGATACAGCACTTAGCAGTGGTATACCACAAACCCCCAAGGTGCTTTATTGCTATTATAAACTGGTTACTAATGTAATTAGAGCAGTAAAATCAAAGTTTATTTGTCACGTGCGCCGAATACAAGTGTAGACTTTACAGTGAAATGCTTATTTACAGGCTCAAACCAATAGTGCAAAAAAGGTAAAGAAATAAAACATTAAAAAGACGGGCTATAAACAGAAGCGAGGCTATAAACAGACACCGGTTAGTCAGGCTGATAGCCCGCTTAGCCAAAGTGCGGGAGCACTGGTTGGTCGGCCCAATTGAAGTAGTATGTACATGAATGTATAGTTAGTGACTGCATATATGATAAACAGAGTAGCAGCAGCGTAAAATAGGGGTTGGGAGGGGGCACACAATGCAAATAGTCCGGGTAGCCATTTGATTACCTGTTCAGGAGTCTTATGGCTTGGGGGTAAAAACTGTTGAGAAGCCATTTTGTCCTAGGCTTGGCACTCCGGTACCACTTGCCATGCGGTAGTAGAGAGAACTGTCTGTGGCTGGGGTCTTTGACAATTTTTAGGGCCTTCCTCTGACACCGCCTGGTATAGAGGTCCTGGATGGCAGGCAGCTTAGCCCCAGTGATGTACTGGGCCGTACGCACTACCATCTGTACTGCCTTGCGGTCGGAGGCCGAGCAATGCCGTACCAGGCAGTGATGTAACTCGATGTTGCAGCTGTAGAACCTTTTGAGAATCCCAGGACCCATGCCAAATCTTTTTAGTTTCCTGAGGGCGAATAGGCTTTGTTGTTCCCTCTTCACGACTGTCTTGGTGTTTTTGGACCATTCTAGTTAGTTGTTGATGTGGACACCAAGGAACTTGAAGCGCTCAACCTGCTCCGCTACAGCCCCGTTGATATGAATGTGGGCGTGCTTGGTCCTCCTTTTCCTGTAGTCCACAATCATCTCCTTAGTCTTGGTTACGTTGAGGGATAGGTTGTTATGGCACCACCCGGCCAGGTCTCTGACCTCCCTATAGGCTGTCTCGTCGTTGTCGGTGATCAGGCCTACCACTGTTGTGTCGTCTGCAAACTTAATGATGGTGTTGGAGTCATGCCTGGCCTTGCAGTCGTGGGTGAACAGGGAGTACAGGAGGGGACTGAGCACGCACCCCTGGAGAGAACCAGTGTTGAGGAGCAGCGTGGCAGATGTGTTGCTACCTACCCTCATCACCTGGGGGCGGCCCGTCAGGAAGTCCAGGATCCAGTTGCAGAGGGAGGTGTTTAGTCCCAGGATCCTTGCTTAGTGATGAGCTTTGAGCTGTAGTGTTGAATGCTGAGCTGTAGTCAATGAATAGCATTCTTACATAAGTGTTCCTTTTGTCCAGTTGGGAAAGGGCAGTGTGGAGTGCAATAGAGATTGCATCATCTGTGGATCTGTTTGGGTAGTATGCAAATTGGAGTGGGTCTAGGGTTTCTGGGATAATGGTGTTAATCTCGGCAACTGGTTTGATACATTCACCTCAAAGGTAAATAAGGTACTTACATTGAGTAATCTTTCTTTGATTTATCATCCTGAGGGTCCCAGAGTTAAGATGTAGCGTAGTTCTGTTTGATAAAATCTAATTTTATATTCAAATGTAAGAACTGGGTTCTACAGTTTGACCCCACTGCTGTCTCTGGCTCCACACTCACCCTGCCTATGCCATCTAGATGTGTGAAGGTTAATGTATTTTCTGTAGGGAAGCTAATGATTCATCATGTATGATATTCCTGGAAGTGTGTAAACTTGCATTTTTTTTTATTACTATAGCCTTTTGTATGTTCTCTATAGTTATTCGGCACATTTGAGCAAACTCGTGTAGGACACTTGGCAGACTTGATACAACATATTGTGTAGTGATGTAATTCTTCAATGGATCAGTCTGAAACATTGCACACACTGCTGCCATCTTGTGGACCACATCAAAATTACATCTATAATCTTGCATCACTTATTTTGTACATAATGTTGCTGCTACCGTCTCTTATGACCGAAAATAACTTCTGGACATCAGAACAAGTCCGACGCGAAGGATCTAGCTTTCTCGGGAATGTGCCCAAATCCCTGTCATTTGCGTGAAGAAAAGACAGAGCTGAAGGGGGTGGAGGTCAGGCTGGCTTCTAAGAATTTGTAGGCGAGTGAGTAAACCTCCATTACCATCCGTTCTATTGGCCAAAGTGAAATCATTGGAAAACAAAATTGATTATATACGATCAAGACTATCTTACCAACAGGACATTAACTGTATTATCTTATGTTTCACCAAGTCGTGACTGAACGACGATACGGATAATATAGAGCTGGCGGGATTTTCCATGCATTGGCAAAACAGAGAAGCTACATCTGGTAAGACGAGGGGCGGGGATGTGTGTCTATTTGTCAATAACAGCTGATGCACAATGTCTAATATTAAAGAAGTCTCAAAGTATTACACACCTGAGATAGAGTACCTTGTGATAAGCTGTAGTCCATGCTATCTACCAAGAGAGTTCTCATCTATATTATTCGTAGCCGCACTTAACCAGCTGTATAAGCGCATAAGAAAATGCTCCTACACTGTCAAACAAACCATCAAACAGGCAAAGCATCAATACAGGACTAAGATTGAATCCTACAACTCTGACGCTCATCAGATGTGGCAGGGATTGCAAACTATTATGGACTATTATGGAAGGGAAATGCTAAATGCCTTTTATCCTCGCTTCGAGGCAAGCAACACTGAAGCATGCATGAGAGCACCAGCTGTTCTGGGCGACTGTGTGACAATGCTCTCGGTAGCTGATGTGAGCAAGACCTTTTAAACAGGTCAACATTCACAAAGCCGCGGGGCTAGACGGATTACCAGGAAGTGTACTCCAAGCATGCGCGGATCAACTGGCAAGTGTCTTCACTGACATTTTCAATCTTTCCTGGATGTCTGTAATACCTACATGTTTCAATCAGACCACCATAGTCCCTGTGTCCAAGGAAGCGAAGGTAACCTGCCAAAATGATTACCGCCCCGTAGCACTCACGTCAGTAGCCATGAAGTGCTTTGAAAGGCTGGTCATGGCTCACATCAAGAGCACCATCCCGGATACCCTAGACCCACTCCAATTCGCATACCGCCCCAACAGATCCATAGATGACGCAATCTCAATCGCACTCCACACTGCCCTTTCCCACCTGGACAAAAGGAACACCTATGTGAGAATACTGTTCATTGATTACAGCTCAGCGTTCAACACCATAGTGCCCACAAAGCTTATCACTAAGCTAAGGACCCTGGGACTAAACACCTACCTCCCTGAGGAGCCCCCAGGTGGTAAGGGTAGGCAACAACATGCCTGCCACGCTGATCGTCAACACCAGGGCTCCTCAGGTGTGTGCTTAATCCCCCTCCTGTACTCCCTGTTCACCCACGATTGCATGGCGAAACCGGACTCCAACACCATCATTAAGTTTGCTGACGACACAACAGTGGTCGGCCTGATTACCGACAACGATGAGACAGCCTATAGGGAGGAGATCAGAGACCCGGTAGTGTGGTACCAGGACAACAACCTCTCCCTCAATGTGAGCAAGACAAAGGAGCTGATCGTGGACTACAGGAAAAGGCGGGCCGAACAGGCCCTATTAACATCGACAGGGCTGTAGTGGAGCGAGTCGAGAGTTTCAAGTTCCTTGATGTCCACATCACCAACGAACTATCATGGTCCAAACACACCAAGACAGTCTTGAAGAGGGCATGACAACACCTTTTCCTCCTCAGGAGACTGAAAAGATTTGGCATTGGTCCTCAGATCCTCAAAGTTATACAGCTGCACCATCGAGAGCATCCTGACCGGTTGCATCACCGCCTGGCATGGCAACTGCTCGGCATCTGACCGTAAGGCGCTACAGAGGGTAGTGCGTATGGCCCAGTACATCACTGAGGCCAAGCTTCCTGCCATCCAGGACCTATATACTAGCCAGGCCTGGGCAATTTGAAAGCGTATTTTTATTATTTTATTAACGAAAGCATAAAGATGCCATTCTTAGATGCCATTCTTGTTTTAGTTTGAATGTGCAGACTGGCACTAAGAACAGCAGGAACATATCCCTTCCCTTCCTCCTCCTCCCTTCCCCATGGGCTAGGTCTGTCTTCTGTGCGCGGCTCTGAGGCCCATCCCGTGCCCCCTGCCCTCGCGCCTTGAACCGCTTTCAGTGGATACAGCTGGAGAACTGCAAGGCAATCTCATTGTACGCCACTTGGGAGCCATGACCAATATATATTGTCCTGCCTTTAACAGAGTTAATAATATATCTGAGAATATCCAAGGGGCTTTTATATCACTCTAAATGAATAATAATAATCGCTTTGTTAAAAAATAACTATATTTTGAAGATTATTTTGTTTTCAAATCATGTAAAATGAGAGGAAAAGGCCATTTTTGATCATGGGGTGAGACATTGTTACTAATTTGTAAATAAAGTCAGATTGTTATTTAGAATGATTTATTTCTGTTTTTAGAGGGAGAGAAACCAGAAACCTACAGTCATCTCATGGGTCTCCTAGTCGAGACCGGCATGGGTATTGAACCAGCATCTGTAGCAACACAGCTTGCTATGCAGTGTCTTGGACCTTCCGACACTCAGGTGCTGTACCCTGTGAACGGTCGAGAGTGGGCTACACTACTACAGTAAGAGCAAAATAAAATAAGAAATACCTTAGTGTAACAACAGTTTTAGTAAGTAATACTGAAGTCGTGCACAATTATCAGTTTCTATTTAGGTTTATGTCGCTCATTCATTGTCATTTAGAGACACAGTAGGACCCAAAAGCATAATCAGTGCTCTAACTCCCCCTTGCGCTGGTCTGGAGCAATGAAGTGGTGACGCAGGGTGCCGTACTAAACCACAAACTACCTCTGAGTACCGCAGCATAATCACAAAACTTTTAGTGGAGCAACCACTGTACATATCGCAATATTTTTGGACAATATTATATTGATATTTGACTCAAAGTATCGGTTTGTAAAAAATAAAGTCTGCTGTACCTGCGCCAGAACTCCAGAATTTTTCATCCAAGGCTTGTTCTCCATTTTATTTTAAAATTGTGAGCCAACATGTTTTCAGCACTTATTTCCCAGACTGATCAAAACACTTCTCATGCTCTCTAGTCTCTCTGCAGCAGACGTATTGTGAGCAATATGTTTGGAACATCAAATCGCAGTATCGAATCGCTAGATAGATATAGATATTCTATCGGTACCTAAGTATCGTGATAATTGCATCATGAGGAAGCTCCCTAGCAATTTCCTGACCCATTTATCCGTATTTGAAGCCGAGAATGTTACCGTACCACTGTTGATGGAAGTGGTATCGTATTGTCACTCTCCGACATTGGATTCTCATGCACCAAAGCGGTTATACTGATTGCACCATTCAGACATTTTAAATTGTGCTTTTGTATTATGACCAATACATGCATACATCCAGCTCTGTGAAACTGATCATATTTTTCACAGGTGGCCTTTGTCCAACTCCCAAAATGTATCTCAGTTTACTAAGATATTGTATTTGTAGCTATTTTGTTTATTTTCAAGTGTGTGGAATATTTTTGATTTACAATTCGATAACTTCATTTTATTCCTATCCAAGTGTTTCCATTTGTATATGCAGCTTTTAATGCACTATTTTATATCAAAGCCTTGAAAAGTGACATTGCTGTGCCACAGCTGCTATTCATCTCTTTTGTATGATTTCTTTCTTTGAAGAGTATAATTACTGCAGGGACTCTAATTTTTGTTACTGTACTTATACCAATTGCAATACCTGGAGGAATGGAGTGAGGAATATGGAGCCAATTTATGTGAACTTGCATTTGTGTGTTTTTGTTTTGAGGTTTCTCATATCATTACAGGGATTTTGATGTGCAAGCTTGATCTTAACTGTTTGTAAATGTAAATGGAAATATTTTCATCTAAAGCGTTGACTGAAGTCTCAATGCAATAAAAATAAAGATTTCACTGTCTTTTTAATGATATTGATTGATATACAGATGTGTTATGGCACACTTTCAGTGGACAAATTATGCCCCCTGCTGGTATGAAATAAACTAGGCATGCCTATTCCATTTTGCTTTGAAATTATTTTCTGTAATCAATAATAATCTATTTCATCATGAATTAATACATAACGTTCGTTAGTGTAAATTACTAATGCAGCCACGCACTTTCTTTCAGGCTATCGGAGAACATTCCCTATTATAGGAGTTTACAGGTTTGGAACAAACTTGTTTGTAAGTGTGACTCAATGCACATGAATCGTGCACCAGTGTTTCTTATTCTTTGTCCTGGGGACCCACAGAAGTGCAATGTTATGTTTTAGCACAGCACTTACCTGATACTTTAAGCTAGTGGGACCCCCCCCCCCCCCCCCCCGAGCAACTTGAGCTCATGAGTGTGTGAAGACATTTTTAGGGCTTCAACTTGGGCAGTGATGCCTCAGTGAGTGATGTAAACAATGTTGATGACAGTGAACCAGCGCGGGGTCTGCGAGAGGCAGGGAATCATTCAGGGATGCTGTCACTGAATTTGATGATCTGTGTCCATCTCCCTCTACTCCACCTGCGGGTGCTGAGTCTACAACTGAATGCAAGGTGGTGATTAGGCTCTTTTGTCATTTGTATCATTAGCTACACAGCTATACTTACTTAAGCAATAACTTGTCTCAGACGCAACGCGGAGTGCTAGGACAGCCCTTAGTCGTGGTATATTCGCCATATATCTCAAACCCCCGAGGTGCCTTATTGCTATTATGAACTGGTTTCCAATGTAATCAGAGCAGTAAAAATAAATGTTTTGTCATACCCGTGGTATAAGGTCTGTGTTTCGTGTAGGCTTAACCTGGCGTGATGTTTTGATAACTATGGAAACTCATTGGCTGGGCCTGGCTCCCAAGTGGGTGGGCCTATGCCCTCCCAGGCCCACCCATGGCTGCGCCCCTGCCCAGTCATGTGAAATCCATAGATTAGGGCCGAAGGAATTCATTTAAATTGACTGATTTCCTTATATGAGCTGTAACTCAGTAAAATCATTCATTCTTGCATATTGCGTTTATATATTCTTTTCAGTATAGTTAGGATTTTGTACAAAAATGTTCAACTGACCAGTAGCTTAGCGAGTAAGGATCTATGGAACATTCAGGACCTTGAGGGTATGAGGTGAAATGCCAGTTGAAGGCTATTTTGAAAATTGTTTTGCGAAACCACACTTTCTGCACTGTTGTTCAAATAATTCGTTTTATTTAATCTTGTATAAGCTCCTGTCTTGAGTGTCCTAAATAATGCCATAGATTCCGTTTTTTAAGTATTTTAAACTTGAAGGTGAAAAGGGAAGCATGATATAAGATGCAAACCTGATAAGCCAATGATTTACAGCTGCACCACAGTTTTGCTGAAAAAGTGGAGAAAAAACACGTCTCTCTAAATAATCACACACTTATTTATTACTGACCAGCAGATGTCACTAATGTGCACAGATGTGAACAGATAATGAAGCTCAGAATAATGAACCGTTTTTCAGCACAATTTGTTGAAAGCAGCGAAGCCTTCAGAAAGCCTTAGTTTCCCATCACTACCACAGACAGTCACACAAAGAAAACATTTGCAATTCCTATCATATCTAAAGCATTCCTTGATAAGGAGTGCTTTTTCAACATCGGAAATCTGTGAGTCTCCTTAATATTACCAGAGTGAGACAGTGCAGGAGCAGACCAATGAATTCAATGATGTCACTTTTCTACTCAAGCTTAACATTATTGTCATCTTTCGCCCACCAGGGGCCCTTGGAGAGTTGCTCAATGAGCTTGACACCTTGATAAACTAATTTTGCGACGATGGCTCACCGCTCTACGTACTTGGCGACTTCAACCTCTCGACGTTTCCCTTCGATTAATTTCTTCCTCACTCTCTCTTTCCCTTCCTTGCCTCTTTCGACCTCACCCTTTCCCAATCCCCCCCAACTCACAAGGCAGACAATATGCTTGACCTCATCTTTACTAGAGGCTGCTCTCCTACCAATCTCACTGCAATCCCCCTCCGGGTCTCTGTTTCTTTTTCTGTCTCCTTTTCTCTCAACTTGGATGTCAGCCCACCACATCAAGCTCAACCTCAAGCTGCTCTTCCTCCCGGGAAATGCCTGCCCACTCAAAGAGCTCTCCATCATGTTTGACAACTCCACAGTGTCGCCCTCCTAGAGTGCAAAGAATCTTGGTGTGACCCTGGACAACACCCTGTCGCTCTCTGCAAACATCACTTGCACTTGACCCCCCACTTCTAGCTCTGACTGATGGCTACTTTATTGAGGACAAATGTACTTTCTAGGCCTGTGATATGTAGTTGTCCCACCAAGCTATCTTAAGATGAATGCGCTAAGTCGCTCTGGATAAGAGTGTCTGCTAAATGACTAAAAAATCAAATGCATCAATGTACTCACGAATGGCAGGCACCAATGTGCGTTTCCTGGTATCAAGGAATGCCCCGAATTGTGGTCTACAATTACACCGTATTGAGCAAATATAATTTGACCGAATCAAATTGAGAAAAGGCCATGGTCTAAGATCCCTCCCAACGTGTTTTCTAATCTCATAAAACATTTTAGGCTCAGTGTCACCATCTTCGCAATGAGAGGGTGCTAGAGCAATGAAAGCAGGGGTGCCAATCATTTTGGCCCCTATCCTTTTAAGATATGTTTGTATTACTTGTTAAACAACATGTTGTTCTCTAATCAACTGTATAAGTATAAAATAACATTTTATAAAATGTTTTGCATACAATATATAGCTCAGTATTTTGTATGATTTATTTGAAACTGTCTTTGTTGCTCATCTTCATCAAGGGTGTAATTATACACATGCTCAGTGCATTCCAGCTGCAATGTGTACAAAAACCACTAGATGGTCATCTTGTAAAGTGTTTTTTATAGCATTTTCAAACCCATTTAAAATTGTCATAGACTTAACAAAAAAAATCAGATTTTAACCCACTGCATTTCATTTATTGTAGACAGACAATCTATCATGTTCACATGAGTGGATACATGTATTTTATTATCTTCTATGCCATAGCCTTGGAGGGTACCAGTACATAGGGGAAACTTCTTCCTACATCTGTTAAAAAAACAACTAATCATCTCTCCCTCCTTCCCTCCCTCCCGCTCTATCCCCCCCTCTCTCACTATCCCTCTCTCTCGCTCTCCCTTTCTCTCTATTTCCCCCTCTTTTTCTCTCTTTCTGTCTGTCATTCTCTCTGTTTGAGCAGAGCACATTCAGGTGTGCTCAGGTGTTGCAATACTCAGACAGCGCTTAGAGAGCCTAATTAAACTCAAGGGATTGGGGATAGAGGGGTGGTTGTGATGGTAAGGGACGATGGAGGTTAGGGTACCATTAATTTAATTCCAGCTGTTACTATGAGCCGTCCTCCCTTCAACAGCCTCCACTATGGTGGTGAGGGAAGATTGCTCAACCAATCTCAACTCCAAAAACTGAAGAGAGAGCAGGCTCTTATTACCTGTGAATATAATGATTTCAGATATAAACTGTGTGTGATTCCTATGACAATATCCCTTTTAAATGTAATTATAACAGCACGCTCAAATGGAATCTAATTGGTCATGAAACTGTTGAACCAAATGCACTAGATTTTTTTTTTTTAAATCATGATTTTCATACACTCAGTGTGTACTTTATAAAAGGTTTATAAATGACTTGTTTTTCCCCAAAAGCTGGCCACATTAGTAGACAGTACCTGACGCTCCACCAATGACTAAAAATAACCTAGAACATTCGATGGTAAAAGAAGCATACAATTTATTTTTGTTAACAGAGCATCTCCAGAGTCAACTTTATTGCATGAACTTCTTGCGTGAACAATTTCAGTTACATATTTCATAAGCTTCATAACTGCAGCCATTAACAAAGGCCTGATAAATCACAAGTGAAAATCAACTTCGGCAACTTGCACTTGAACCAAAAGCATATGGCCGTTTAACACTCTAATAGCCGGGCCTTGACAAATACAAATAGCCACCAATGCCAGGCCCTTGGGGTGTCTACATTTTGACATGTCATTTAATATACACCATCACACATATATATATATATATATATATATATATATATATATATATATATATATATATATATATATATAAATATATATTTAGGTAAGTCATAAGAAACATTATGAATTTAGGAAAATACCTTTCAAAAGAACAGAATAGCATTTTTTATTTAATTATGTTACTGTGCCAAGTTAACCTAAAACCTGCAATGAGCAAGTTTTGGCTATTTTTTTTTACATTGGTGGAGCGTCAGGTACTGTCTACTAATGTGGCCAGCTTTTGGGGAGTAACAAGTCGTTTATAAACCTTTTATAAAGTACACACTGAGTGTACAAAACACTAGAAACACCTTCCTAATATTGAGTTGCACACCCTTTTGCCTTCAGGACAGCCTCAATTCGTTGTGGTATGGATTCTACATGCTGGCCCATGTTGACTACAATGCTTCCCACAGTAGTGTCAAGTTGGCTGGATGTCCTTAGGGTGGTGGACCATTCTTGGTACACACGGGAAACTGTTGAGCGTGAAAAACACAGCGGAATTGCAGTTCTTGACACTCAAACCAGTGTGCCTGGCCCCTACTCTACCATACTCCGTTCAAAGGCAGTTAAATGTTTTGTCTTGCCCATTCACCATCTAAATGGCACACATACCCAAGTCATGTCTCAATTGTCTCAAGGCAGAAAAATCATTATTTAACCTGTCTTTTCCCCTTCATCTACACCGATTGAAGTGGATTTAACAAGCGACATCAATAAGGGATCATTGTTTTCACCTGGATTCACCTGGTCAGTCCATGTCATGGAAAGAGCAGGTGTCCTTAATGTCTTGTACACCCAGAGTAGGCCTGTTTAGTGGCAGTGCACACTTTAGATTATTGGCTGCAAAACAGTTTATTAATATTATTAATAATTAGCAAATCAGCTGGGCTAGACAATCTGGACCCTCTTTTCCTAAAATTATCCGTCGCAATTGTTGCTACCTGCCGATTCTAGGTTTAACTTTGGATTGGAGATGCTTAATGTGAGTCTGGAAGGAGAGTTTACAGTCTAGCCAGACACCTAGGTATTTATAGTTGTCCACATATTCAGAACCGTCCAGAGTAGTGATGCTAGTCAGGCGGGCGGGTGCGGGCAGCGATCGGTTGAAGAGCGTGCATTTTGTTTTACATTTAAGAGCAGTTGGAGGCCACGGAAGGAGTGTTGTATGGCGTTGAAGCTCGTTTGGAGGTTTGATAACACAGTGTCCAAAGAAGGGCTAGATGTATACAGAATGGTGTCGTCTGCGTAGAGGTGGATCAGAGAATTACCAGCAGCAAGAGCGACATCATTGATATATACAGAGAAAAGTGTCGGCCCGAGAATTGTACCCTATGGCACCCCCATAGAGACTGCCACACCCTCCGATTTGACACACTGAACTCTATCTGAGAAGTTGTTAGTGAACCAGGCGAGGCAGTCATTAGAGAAACCAAGGCTGTTGAGTCTGCCGATAAGAATACGGTGATTGACAGAGTCGAAAGTCGACATCAATAAGGGATCATATATTTCTACTTGCACATCCTCATCTGCACATATCACTCTAATGTAAATGACTAAATTGGAATGACTTCGCTACTATTGGCCTATTTATTGCCTTACCTCCTTACTTCATTTGCACACACTGTATACAGATGTTTCTATTGTGTGATTGACTGCACATTTGTTTATCCCATGTGTAACTCAGTGTTGTTGATTTTGTCGCACTGCTTTGCTTTATCTTGGCCAGGTCGCAGTTGTAAATGAGAGCTTGTTCTCAACTGGCCGACCTGGTTAAATAAAGGTGAAATAAATGAGGATCTCCATTAATCATCCACTGAGGTATTAGGAAGTGCATATACTCACATGTATAAATGCACTCATTAACAATGAATAAATATACCATTCATGAGATATATAAATACATGAATACATATGTATGTCAATGATGAGTCAAACCATTAATCAACCATTAACAAATGCCTTATAAATAATCTTATGAGTTGACAATAACTCCTTCATAACATTGTTAATCATTTAGAAATTGTGAACATACTATGATCAAACAACTTATTAATGACATTATAAATCATGAATAAATCATTTAAAATAGTGTTGATAAATGCAGCAATTGCTATTTAGAGATTGCTTATTGACATTTACAAATGCCGGAATAATTATTTAGTAATTGGTAAGCAAACTGTTAACAAATCATTTATTAAAGGACCTTGTTATAAAATGTTACCCTTCTTTCTATTTATGTTTCAACGTAAATATAGATGTCTGGGTTGTAGCATGGTCATACAGAATGTTCCTTCTATGATACAATGGGCGTGAATAGAAGCAATCAATACCGCATTGTACATTTACAATAACGCTTTGGATTAAATGCTACTCTGAATTTCAAACCATTTAGATTTTCTCTGACAATAAGAACCACTACGCTCGACTCTTTACCACCAGATGACCCTGAGCTGCACGTTGCCAATTAACCTGGTGAAGTCCCCCCCGTGGTTTCGGCAGCATTTTAGAGTTCCCCACAGTGTTTTTGAAGGGTGTTTATTAACCACCTCTGTGTGTGCTCACTCCTCTCTCCTGAAGCCCACCTGGCTGCTGCGTGCATCGCACCCGATTGTTGCATAGCAACCGCCTTCTCAGCACCTGTTTTTATCATTTGCGAGTCTGCAGACTCAAATGTGTGGGCAGAACCACCCATGTGGGTCAGTGTCTGACTCTGCCAGTGTCCAAAAACATGCGCCTTCCTTTTAGAGACAGCGCTGCTGCATGCTGGGTAACCAGCTACTGTTACTCATGGGTTGAGTCCCAAAATGTCATTTTCACTATAGTGCTCTACTTTTGAACAGAGCCATATAGGTCCTGTACAAAGGCAACACACTATATACAGGGAATAGGGTGCCATTTGGGACACAGACATTACTCCATTGAGCATGCTCTCTGTGACACAAATTATGGCTAGATATCATGCCATATAGCCCCCTAGAGAAACACATCCCGTTTATGTCTGATATATTGTTACCTAACAAATATGGTGACTGATAGGTAAAGTGGCCATGGTGTTGATGGCACTGCAGGGCTATGGACTGATAATGGCTGTTAGATTGTAAAATTTAAATTAAGACCTCAAGGAAAATCCAGACTGTATCACCAGTGAAGCCTTATACATATAAATTCACATTTGGAGAAGATAAGTGCATGCATGATGGCCCCATTTAACACTGTGCTGCTTATCGACCCTCTAGTCTATTCGACTATGAGTGACTTGTTTCTCAGGCTAATGCTGAGCGTATTAATATGTTTACATCTACACACGCAACCAACAACTGGAAAGTAATTGATTACTTTCTTTGTAAACAGCTCTTCTGTTGTGTTCAGAGGGTAAGTTGAGCAGCACATCTTCTATGGGAACATTGGTTGGCTTCAGTGTGCACTTTGTGCCATTTGCCAAGTTTAAATCATTGAGTCACATCGCCATTCACTCAAATGAGTTGAATACTTAATGTATTCCCGTAAGCCATCTATAGCGGACTTCATTCATTACATAATGTTTTCATATTGTGTTAAATGCTTAGTTCTGTGATACACACATGAAGATGTCTAGATGACAGCTTGCTATTATAATTCATGTCATGTGGAGGCATAGAGAAGTCTTTGATACAGTAAATAAACAGTATATATGGAACTATTCGTAGAGTGTGTAGCTCAAGCCGTTGGCACTCTCCCTGTTACCTATTTCCAGGTGACCCTCAATAAAAAAAAAAATATTCTGAACATTAATTGAGAAAATAATATCGTTCCCTGTAGATACCAACTCTACACTGTTGTGCGGTGTTCATAGAATCAGGGAAGACTCATGTCTGTACTGACCTTGCCTTTGGTAGCTCTGTGTCGAGATGATGTTCACCCTGCAGCTACTCCAGCACGATCAAAGACAACCGATATGAGAATCTGATAGGCTCTCCAACTGTAGAGCATCCTCCAGCTTTTATTCATCCATTCCTAACCAATAACCGATAAGCCAATAAGCCTGTGAATGAGGAGATATTGTAGCCAACACCCAATTTATCTTCATAGGCCATTTAAGACATTCGGCTGAGGGTACAGTATGTTCTGTCCCAAAAGAGATAAGAATGATAGTGTCCAAGAATCTGTCAGAGGACATTTGTCACTGCCCTTTATCACTAAACTTAATCGAATGCTCAACAAGATTCAGGGCTGAATCTCCAACGAGGAGAAAAGTTACCTGCTCTAGCTATTAATTGGCACATAATTGGCACATTTACTTCTGCATACTTCATTAAATACTTTCGTTATCGCCCGTTTCCCCTCACAGTTAAGAAGTTCTTATTTGACACCCAGGCCTCCAATACTGTAGCTGTGAGGCTCAATTTCTCATCTTAAATGGTTTAAGGAGTCAGGATAAAAGTGCTGTGTGAGTAATAATTCACTCCTTTTGTATTTCCATAGCTCTAAGCATGTGAATGAGAAGATATTGTAGCCAACACTCAATTTATCTTCATAGGCCATTTAAGACATTCAGCTGAGAGTACAGTTTGTTCTGTCCCAAAAGAGATAAGAATGATAGTGTCCTGTTCTGAGCTCTCTTCAATCGGTTCCTTTTATTAAACCCATAAGTATCTGCCCAAATTAGAGCACCACTAGTTCAAAAGTTTTTGATAACTTTCTATCAATAGAAAACACAAAAATCAGTATGTTTGTAGATTCACGAATACAACAATACATTCTAGGGTTTATACATGTTAAAGCTTCACTGCATACTGTAACTCTCTGTGTACAGGTGTTTTTGGATTTGGTCTTTGATTTGTAGATATATCTCTTTTATTTGTAGATTTGAACACGATTTCTCATAAACCCCGTTCTCATAGGTAGTTTTGCTGAGGCCCAATGCAGCCATTTTTATCTCAATATCAAATCATTTCTGGGTAACAATTAAGTACCCTACTGTGATTGTTTTCAATTAAAATGGTTTTAAAAAAAATGCTTCTTAGCAAAGAGCAAATTCTCAAACAAGAATTTAGCTAGGACTGTCTGGGAGGGGTCTGAGAGAGGGGAAACCTGAAAACTAGCTGTTATTGGCAGAGAGGTTTGGAACTCTCTTTCTTATTGGTCTATTAACTAATTTACAGCCTGGTGACGTCACCAGCAGGCCAAAACCAAAACCCACCAAAACAGGCGGAAATTTCAGGTGGTCTTTTCAAACAGCTCTTACACTAAAGGGCATTATCATAATTTCACAATATTATTTCAACCTTGTAGTGTGGAAATGTATATAAAACACAAGAAAATCAGGTTTTTGACAGCACTGGGCCTTTAATATAAAGGAGAAAAGATGAATTTGTATGATAAGATCAAGCACCCATATATGAAGTAAAGTCAACATAGCAGCCTACTGGGGGGGCAACAGAGGAGACGGAAATAAAATGCCATGCACAAAACTAAATGGACTCTCGCTAGGACCTGGAGGAGTGCTGGTGGGTGTTCCAGAAGTGACAGAAAGGAGAACGAGCACGGAAGTCAAATATCTGGTAGGTGAAATGAATGTAGGCTGCAGTTGAGTGAGAACGACAGATTTTAAGGGGAATCGAAAGTATCAAAGAGAAGGAAATTGGTTATATTTTCCCCTGTTTTAGTAGTAGGAGATTGGCGTGGTTTGCTTTCAATGCACATTGAGAGCTAGTGCACGCGTGAATCTTGGCTGGCTAGCTAGCTAGCTAACGTGACATAATCCGTGCAGTGATGAGGTCGCGAGGTTGGTTTATTTCAAACATGTGGCACAAATATATGAAATAACTATTTATATTTATTTGTAACAAACTGTCATGCTTTTGCCCCGAAGCTGTCATCGGTATTCAAAAGTATGTTACACACATGTTGTGTACGGTGCTGCAGACCAAGACAGGGCACATTGTTTACCATCGGAGAGTTTAACGTTACCCACCTACACAAATTAAAGTCAATTATGCATGTTATTATATTTTCACAATCAAATGCAAATAGCACGTGATGGCAATGTTGTGGTCACTACTCAATGAATGCCATTCCCAGTTTCCCATGACAACAACATTGAATAGTGTACTTGTTTTTTTTCCTGATAAGGTCAACGTGATCAATTTCATTATATAAAAAAACCCAAGGTACTCTAAATACTAAAATGCCCTTATTGCAGTAGTGTAGCATAAAAAACGCACCAGTGGTGGGTGAGCATCTAGCCGATTAAACTCAACTCCACGATTTATGATGGACTAGTGCGGTGACTAGTGTGGGCGAACTGGAGTTCCGAATCAAATCCCATTGTATTGGTCGCATACACATATTCAGTAGATCAATTGCCGGTGTAGCGAAATGGTTGTGTGCCTAGCTTCAGCCGTGCACTAATATGTAACAATACACACAAATCTAAAAAGTAAAAAATATTAGGATGAGCAATGTCCGGAGTGTGTGTGTATCTACCGAATTGATAGACAATCTGAAGAGTAGTATACAGTGCCTTCGGAAAGTATTCAGACACCTCTACTTTTTCTACATTTTGTTATGTTACAGCCGTATTCTAAAATGGATTAAAAAAAACTTTAAAAAACTCAACCATCTACACAATACCCCATAATGATAAAGCAAAACAGTTTTTTAAAACATTTTTGGCAAATTTATTAAAAATTTAAAAAACATACCTTATTTACATATGTATTCAGACCCTTTGCTATGAGACTCGAAATTCAACTCCGGTGCATCCTGTTTCCATTGATCATCCTTGAGATGTTTCTACAACTTGATTGGAGTCCACCTGTGGTAAATTCAATTGATTGGACATGATTTGGAAAGGCACACACTTGTCTATGAGGTGCCATAGTTGACAGTGCATGTCAGAGCAAAAACCAAGCCATGAGGTTGAAGGAATTGTCCGTAGAGCTCTGAGACAGGATTGTGTCGAGGCACAGATCTGGGGAATGGTACCAAAACAATTCTGCAGCATTGAAGGTCTCCAAGAACACAGTGGCCTACTTCATTCTTAAATGGAAGAAGTTTGAAACCACAAGACTCTTCCTAGAGCTGGCCGCCCGGCCAAACTGAGCAATCGGGGGAGAAGGGCCAGAACTCGATGGTCACTCTGACAGAGTTCTGGAGTTCCTCTGTGGAGATGGGAGAACCTTCCAGAAGGACAACCATCTCTGCTGCACTCCACCAATCAGGCCTTTATAGTTGACCGGCCAGATGGAAGCCACTCCTCAGTAAAAGGCACATGACAGTCCACTTGGAGTTTGCCAAAAGGCACCTAAATACTCTCAGACCATGAGAAACAAGATTCTCTGGTCTGATGAAACCAAGATTAAACTATTTGACCTGAATACCAAGCATCACATCTGGAGGAAACCTGGCACCATCCCTACGGTGAAGCATGGTGGTGGCAGCATCATCCTGTGGGAATGTTTTTCAGAGGCAGAGACTGGGAGACTAGTCAGGATCGAGGCAAAGATAAAGTATAGAGAGATCCTTGATGAAAACTTGCTCCAGAGTGCTCAGGACCTCAGACTTGGGCGAAGGTTCACCTTCCAACAGGACAACGACGCTAAGCACACAGGCAAGACAACACAGGAGTGTCTTCGGGACAAGTCTCTAAATGTCCTTGAGTGGCCCAGCCAGAGCCCGGACTTGAACCTGAACTCTCAAAATGCAGGTGTGCCAAGCTTGTAGAGTCAAACCCAAGAAGGCTTGAGGCTGTAATCGCTGCCAAAGTTTTCTTCAATGAAGTACTGAGTACGTTTGGCATTATGGGGTATTGTGTGTAGATTGAGGGACAAAAAATGTATATAATCCATTTTAGAATAAGGCTGTACCGTAACAATATGAAAAAGTGAAGGGGTCTGAATACTTTCCGAAGGCACTATGTACAGCAATAGTTAAATAGGATAGGCCTTGACTAGAATACAGTATATATATATATATATATATATATATATATATATGAAGTGGGTAAAACAGTATGTGACATTATTAAAGTGACCAGTGTTCCATGACTATGTACATAGGGCAGCAGCCTCTATGGTGCATGTTAGAGTTAATTGGGTGGTAGCCGGCTAGTGACAGTGACTAAAGTTCGAGGCAGGGTACTGGGCGGAGGCAGGCGAGTGGTGACTATTTAACAGTCTTGGTCCCTGCTTTGATGCACCTGTACTCACCTCGCTTTTTGGATTGTAGCGGGCTGAACCGGTCTTGGCTCGGGTGGCTGAGGTTCTTGATAATCATCTAGGCCTTCCAACATCATAATTACACACAACATTGTTCTGTGTAATTGGTGGCTATTCTTTGGGTGCTACAATCAGTCATTTTTGATTAAAAACGTAATTTTATGTGACATCGGAGATCCAGTCTGCCCACACTAGTCGCCGCTCAACTCCATTGTAAATCGTTGAGTTTTTAATCGGCTAGTAAACATCATGCAATGATAAAGTGGGCTAATTCACAAGAAAGTATTTATGTGCCTGGCCCCTGCAGCAAACAATCAGATTGTTTTCTCTGGCATTATTTCCCTGCTGCATCAATAATGACTGAGGGTACATTTGTGACCGACCGACTCGATTCGGTCTTACATTGGATAAAAGTAGTAACTCAGAGCTAGAAAATGGTATATCATACACTACAGTTGAGGAACAATTGGAAAGTAATTCTGATTTTGAAAGTTGATAAACTTGTAACCCCACTTTTGAGAAAATGGCCTTGAATGTTTCGGTACACCTACTGGAGAGCTCTTCGTTGTCTACACCTATTCAGCATCGTTTACACCTTCTTAAGCCTTAGCCCCACCCATCTCTTTAAGGATTCACATGTGAGGCCATGTGGTAAACACATGCTACATCAAATAAAATCTATGTTTATTTGTCACATGCACAGGATACAGAAGGTACTTTATGTTACAGTGAAGTGGTTACTTGCATAGTAGCAATATCATAAACAGAAAGTGTCCAGATAAATATTTGATCATTATTAGATGACGCTTACCCGATACACTTGTCTAAATTGATGGGTCATGTGAAAGAAATGCTATAACCCCCCTACCACGTCTAGCTAAGTGGATGTGTCACTATTGTCTAGACATGTACACGTTCATGAAATACAATAGATGGCCGTAATCATCCCCAGACACACATGGCTAATTTGATGGGTCATGTAATAATCTGGCCAAAGTGGTCTTTTGTTTAGACATGTAGCTAGCTAGCTAAACAATAAACCGGCATAATCCCAACTCATACTACTACCAATACAACATGATCATAGCTGTAGTAGGAATCTACAGGTAGCTAAAGCTAACAAACTAGGTTCAATGTTAGCTAGCTAATATTAGGCTATAATTAGCAATGCAAATGGTTTCTGATTCAAATAATATTACTACACAGATCATACACATAACGTTAGCTAGTGAGGCAGCAAGCTAACGTCTGCTAGCTATCTAACAGTAAGCTTTAATTTGGAATAAAAATGACTTTCTCACAAAACTTGAAACTTCTATCTGAAAGTGGAGCTAGACTCTTACCCGTATACAGTGGGGCAAAAAAGTATTTAGTCAGCCCCCAATTGTGCAAGTTCTCCCACTTAAAAAGATGAGAGAGGCCTGTAATTTTCATCATAGGTACACTTCAACTATGACAGACAAAATGAGAAAATAAAATCCAGAAAATCACATTGTAGGATTTTTAATGAATTTATTTGCAAATTAGGGTGGAAAATAAGTATTTGGTCACCTACAAACAAGCAAGATTTCTGGCTCTCACAGACCTGTAACTTCTTCTTTAAGAGGCTCCTCTGTCCTCCACTCGTTACCTGTATTAATGGCACCTGTTTGAACTTGTTATCAGTATAAAATACACCTGTCCACAACCTCAAACAGTCACACTCCAAACTCCACTATGGCCAAGACCAAAGAGCTGTCAAAGGACACCAGAAACAAAATTGTAGACCTGCACCAGGCTGGGAAGACTGAATCTGCAATAGGTAAGCAGCTTGGTTTGAAGAAATCAACTGTGGGAGCAATTATTAGGAAATGGAAGACATACAAGACCACTGATAATCTCCCTCGATCTGGGGCTCTACATTTTGACCCCACGGGGTGAGATCTTGCGATCACAAGAACGGTGAGCAGAAATCACAGAACCACACCGGGGGACCTAGTGAATGACCTGCAGAGAGCTGGGACCAAAGTAACAAAGCCTACCATCAGTAACACACTACGCCGCCAGGGACTCAAATCCTGCAGCGCCAGACGTGTCCCCCTGCTTAAGCCAGTACATGTCCAGGCCCATCTGAAGTTTGCTAGAGAGCATTTGGATGATCCAGAAGAAGATTGGGATAATTTCATATGGTCAGATGAATCCAAAATAGAACTTTTTGGTAAAAACTCAACTCGTCTTGTTTGGAGGACAAAGAATGCTGAGTTGCATCCAAAGAACACCATACCTACTGTGAAGCATGGGGGTGGAAACATCATGCTTTGGGGCTGTTTTTCTGGAAAGGGACCAGGACGACTGATCCGTCTAAAGGAAAGAATGAATGGGGCCATGTATCGTGAGATTTTGAGTGAAAACCTCCTTCCATCAGCAAGGACATTGAAGATGAAACGTGGCTGGGTCTTTCAGCATGACATTGATCCCAAACACACCGCCCGGGCAACGAAGGAGTGGCTTTGTAAGAAACATTTCAAGGTCCTGGAGTGGCCTAGCCAGTCTCCAGATCTCAACCCCATAGAAAATCTTTGGAGGGAGTTGAAAGTCCGTGTTGCCCAGCAACAGCCCCAAAACATCACTGCTCTAGAGGAGATCTGCATGGGGGAATGGGCCAAAATACCAGCAACAGTGTGTGAAAACCTTGTGAAGAGTTACAGAAAACGTTTGACCTCTGTCATTGCCAACAAAGGGTATACAACAAGTATTGAGAAACTTTTGTTATTGACCAAATACTTATTTTCCACCCTAATTTGCAAATAAATTCATTAAAAATCCTACAATGTGATTTTCAGGATTTTTTTTTTAGTTGAAGTGTACCTATGATGAAAATTACAGTCCTCTCATCTTTTTAAGTGGGAGAACTTGCACAATTGGTGGCTGACTAAATACGTTTTTGCCCCACTGTACATGTTGGAACACTTCCTGGCAGACTGGAACAATTCGTTTGTAGTAACATCTTGTTTGGCCAGCACTGTGTCAAGTCACTCTGCTACACACTGACCTTGGTGTGTGCAGAAAGTAGCCCATCAGTTTTTCCAACTGATCTATCTAAAGCGTCTGTTCAATTTAGGGCATTAATATTGAGAAAAGTAGCAAAACATTTGTAGTTCTCGATGGCTAACGTTATATCTTTCAAAAACAGCGTGATAGAAAGGACTGTCAACACATACTGAACTGCTCACGTTCTAGACCGACGCATGCTACATGGCAGACCAATCCAAACTCCTCTCCCAGCATGTCCAGCCCATCTATTATCTCAGCCAATCATGGCTAGTAGGAAGGTTCCTGTCTTTTTCTGTGGCTAAACCAACTAGGCTCTTAATTTAACAATTTTCTTCGTATTTATGAATGGAATACAAGGTTGTTATTAAAGCACATGAAAGTTCACATGTTGCAGAAGGCAATTCTGGCAAAAAACACATTTTTATTAATTTTTTTGTTGTTTACGTTCAAATGCCGCTCCTGTGAAGTAGTGACGTGCGACATACACCTAGTTTCCTAAAACGAGTCACATTTGATTTATTCTACACTTTTGAGTGGCATTTACAGTATTATGTCTAAAAAAATAAGTAGGCTATACCCTTCATAGTGATTAGCCTACATTTGGCACTGACCTCAAACTCCCCATTGAATGCCCAAGGTATCAGAAGCTGGGATTTGTTGTAATGCTCATTCCAGGTGCAGGCAGACAGTGAGTCTGATGTTCTGCTTGAGAGACAAATCCCATTTGTGGGCCTGGGCAGTACCCATGATCTCAATTAATCACCTTAGTTTTGGCTGAGCGACCATGGTCCTGCCCTACATCACACCAGGCTGCTCGGTGTCTGGAGGAGATGAATAAACAGTGATTAGGTTAAAGGGATTAGTCGGTGTACAACTTATTTTATACAACCGTTTGAAGACTATACCACTGAAGACTATACCACCACCCAGCCTAACTACTCAAACTAGATTGTAATACAGTATATGAATCACAAATGAAAAAAAGATTGATTAAATATATGGCGTCAGCAAAGCAGACATTCCCCCCCTTCTTCGGGGAACGATACATACATCTGCCATGCACCATTTCACACAGCTTGCTGTGTGGACTGGCCACATGGACCCTGCCTGCTGAGCAGAGCGATAGTGGTAGTCACAGACGGAGGCAGTGAGGTGCTACTTCTCCATCTGCGGGGGACTCTTGTCTTTAATTAAGCACTCATCAGGAAAAGTCTATCTACTGCTCGCTGGCTGGCTCTGTGGTGTGCTGTCTCTCTCTCTCTCTGGGGTCTCATGGAAAAAAAGGGTCTCTCATATTGATAATGGGATTCTCTAATTGGTGCTTTAGTCCTGTAGTTGGTGAAAAGATGGAGAGAGAAATAGTTGGTGTTTTTGAGCACACTGGACAAAGTTGACTATTTTGTTGCTTGTTATAAGGCTGTTTCTTTCGGTGTAGTCCATGCAGAGTCTGAACCCACTGAACCTTTCAGGACTGGTGAGATGGGCTAACTGACGACAGGCCTGGTTGTGGTGAGATTTGCATGGCAAGCTCTCAGACCAATGTTTCGCTTCCTTTAGACTATATGGGCGGCAGGTAGCTTAGTGGTTAAGAGCATCGGGCCAGTAGCTTAGCGGTTGAGTGTTGGGCCAGTAACTGAAAGATGCCATTCTGCCCTTGAGCAAGGCAGTTAACCCCGAACAACAACTGCTCCCCGATGACATCGGTTAAGGCAGGCGCCCCGCACCTCTCTGATTCAGAGGTTGGGTTAAATGCGGAAGACACATTTTGATTGAATGCATTCAGTTGTGCAACATACTAGGTATTCCCTTTCCCCTTACTAGCTAGGCGCCTAGCTCTGTTGCCCTCACTCCCCCACATGACAATGGTGATTAATGATTTCAAATGTGTTGCTGTCTGAAGCTCTGAATGTTGCTTCAGGGGTCTTAAACATCTAGAAAAATACTGTCTTCATAGCCGATTTACCAAATAGTTACCGTTTTTATTTTTCGGAAGTTTAGTATTTTTGTAAGCCATTACATTTGGAACTTTGGGATCCCAGAGGCATGCTAATACCCATGATTACAGTGCTCTAGTAATGGGGCAGTGGTCTGCTTGTTACATCTATGCATCTTCATCTGTGTATTCACGAGTGTTCTCTTGACGAAACTGCTTGAGCCTTAGCTAAAACAAACCAGAGACGAGCAGTGATTGCAGCCCTACGTGTGTTCGAGGTCATCTGTTTATGCTGTGCTCCAAAAGTGTACTTTTCCCAGTGCAACATACTGTAGGCATGGCTTCGTGAGAGAGCAGCTGGTACTTGGCTCGATTGTTTTGCTTCTAGGTAGGCTACTGACTTCATCTCTCGCATCAGTGTTCGTTTGCTGATATTCCTGTAGCCTAAATGTCATCCAAAGAAATGATCAATCGTTGAGGTTATTTGATCTTACAGCATTCATTTACCTACATTTCATTGATTCTGAAGTTTGATCCATTGCTCAGTATTATGCATGGTCTTGACATGGTAAAGCCTTGGTTGGTACCCTGCCCTTTTCTCCAGTTCATTCTGTTGCCACAGCCGAGCTATGGCTTTTTTTCAAGGTCTAATCAAGCCCCTTCTCCGGGTCATGGGTTTTGTGGAGATTGGAGTGCTCCCCCGTAAAGCTGGGGAGAAATGCTGCGACGGCAGAACTGCAGAGAGTTTGGGGGGAAAGCTAGTGACGTCTGGCTGTAATCAGTATCCCTCGGTGCCTTAGTGTATCATCCCTGGTGGATTTATTGGTCTGAAATGCCTTTCCTGTGTGAACATTACTCATTGGCTGATATGATACACGGAGCCCTGGAAATCCAATTGTAGAAAAATAGAACTCATCATTTGATGTAGGGTAGAGACAATGGGGAAAACACAGCAACAACAGATCTACTTTCTCATGCATCTGAATATGGGGCCTTTGTGAAATGCGTTTGTTGTGTGTGCGCCCAATGATTTTTATGGTTAAATTCGTTCCAAACCGTAAAATGATGTGACCAACGGAATATACTGTGCATGGAACAGAAATGTTACAAAAATAGCTTTTTAAAAAAAAAAAATGTTAATGAGATAATAGTGAGCCTATCATCTCATATTATTGAACATGCAACTACTGTAGCCTGGTTGCCATCTCTGTTCAGCTGTTACATTCCACTCATTTAAAATGACAGGAGTGGCAAGAAGTGGAATGTTAGCTGTCGTCTGGGGACCAGTCTTTTTAACTATGTAATGAAGCAGCAGGGGTTTGAACCAAAATGATTTTCCAATCGTTTCATTCTGAACAGAGCCATTTTTGTTGTTGTTGTTGTTCCGTTCCACTGTTCCAACCAGCAAATTACAGTTCTGAACCCGTTCGAACGGTTTATATCGTTCCTTTCTAAACCTCTGAAATTGGCACTTACATTTTTTTTTATTTAGCTCTACACTAAATGACTTCACCAATGGATAGAGCAGCTTGCTATGGAGTGGGCAAGTGTAGTGTAAGATGCAACAAAAACTTTGCGGGTGAAGAGAGAATGCTGGGCTTGAAGAGTTGGGCATCTTGTTGTTATAACATGCATTATCTGAACAAAGCCCACAGAATTATACCTACGAAAGAGCGGCCTCTATGAAGGAACTTCAGTGATGACTCTTCAACGGCTCAGACACGAGACGTTATGCGGCAGGGACTCCAGACAATCACGGATTACAAAGGGAAAACCAGCCATGTCGTGGACACCGACGTCTTGCTCCCGGACAAGCTAAACACCTGCTTTGAGGATAACACAGTGCCACCAACACGGGCCACTCCAGAGGCCTGTGAGCTCTTGTTCTCCGTGGCCGACGTGAGTAAGACATTTAAGGCTGCCGGCCCAGACAGCACTTTTTTTTTTTTGTCCATTTAAAATAACATCAAATTGATCAGAAATACATTGTAGATATGGTTAATGTTGTAAATGACTATTGTAGCTGGAAACTAGAGGTAGTCTGATTTAATCGGAATGGCCGATTTAATTAGGGCCGATTTCACGTTTTCATAACAATCGGAATGCAGTAAGCCAAGGTAAGTTGCTAGCTAGAATTAAACTTATCTTATAAAAAACAATCATTCAATCAATCATAATCGCAAGTTAACTACACATGGTTGATGATATTACTAGTTTATCTAGCGTGTCCTGCGTTGCATATAATCGATGCGGTGCGTATCGTTGCTCCAATTTGAACCTAACCATAAACATCAATGCCTTTCTTAAAATCAATACACAGAAGTATATCTTTTTAAACCTGCATATTTAGCTAAAAGAAATCCAGGTTAGCAGGCAATATTAACCAGGTTGTCACTTCTCTTGCATTCATTGCACACAGAGTCAGTGTATATGCAACAGTTTGGGCTGCGTAATTTGCCGGAATTTTACATAATTATGACATAACATTGAAGGTTGTGCAATGTAACATGAGTATTTAGATTTATGGATGCCAACCGTTAGATAAAACATGGAACGGTTCCGTATTTCACTGAAAGAATAAACGTCTTGTTTTCGAGATGATAGTTTCCGGATTCTACCATATTAATGACCTACGGCTCGCATTTCTGTGTGTTATCATGTTATAACTAAGTCTATGATTTGATAGAGCACTCTGACTGACTGGTGGTAGGCAGCAGCAGGCTCGTAAGCATTCATTCCAACAGCACTTTCGTGCGTTTGTCAGCAGCTGTTTATGACTTCAAGCCTATCAACTCCCGGGATTAGGCTGGTGTAACCGATGTGAAATGGCTAGCTAGTTAGCGGGATGCGCGCTAATAGTGTTTCAAACGTCACTCGCTCTGAGACTTGGAGTTGTTGTTCACCTTGCTCTGCAAGGGCCGCGGCTTTTGTGGAGCGATGGGTAACGCTGCTTTGAGGGTGGCTGTTGTCGTTGTGTTCCTGGTTCGAGCCCAGGTAGGAGCGAGGAGAGGGACGGAAGCTATACTGTTACACTGGCAATACTATAGTGCCTATAAGAACATCCAATAGTCAAAGGTATATGAAATACAAATGGTATTGAGAGAAATAGTCCTATAATGCCTATAATAACTACATCCTAAAACTTCTTACCTGGGAATATTGAAGTCTCATGTTAAAAGGAACCACCAGCTTTCATATGTTCTCATATTCTGAGCAAGGAACTTAAATGTTAGCTTTCTTACATGGCAATAAATTGCACTTTTACTTTCTTCTCCAACACTTTGTTTTTGCATTATTTAAACCAAATTGAACATGTTTCATTATTTTTTTTAGGCTAAATTGATTTTATTGATGTATTATATTAAATTAAGTTAAAATAAGTGTTCATTCAGTATTGTTGTAATTGTCATTATTACAAATTTAAAAAATAGATTAATCGGTATCGGCTTTTGGGGGGGGGTTCTCCAATAATCGGTATCGGCGTTGAAAAATAATAATCGGTCAACCTCTACTGGAAACGGCTGATTTTATTTATGGCCCATGATCAGCAACCATCACTCCTGTGTTCCAATGGCATACTGTATTAGCTAATCCAAGTTGATAACTTTCAAAGGCTAATTGATCATTAGAAAACCCTTTTGCAATTATGTTAGCATAGCTGAAAACTGTGGTGCTGATTTAAAGAAACAATACAACTGGCCTTCTTTAGACTAGCTGAGTATCTGGAGCATCAGCAGTTGTGCATTCGATTACAGGCTCAAAATGGGCAGAAACAAAGAACTTTCTTCTGAAACTCGTCAGTCTATTCTTGTTCTGAGAAAGGAAAGCTGTTCCATGTGAGAAATTGCCAAGAAACTGAATATCTTGTACAACGCTGTGTACTACTCCCTTCACAGAACAGTGCAAACTGTCTCTAACCAGAATAGAAAGAGGAGTGGGAGGCCCAGTGCACAACTGAGCAAGTGGACAACTACATTAGAGTGTCTAGTTTGAGAAACAGACGCCTCACAAGTCCTCAACTGGCAGGTTCTTTAAATAGTACCCGCAAAACAACAATCTCAATGTCAACAGTGAAGAGGTGACTTCGGGATGCTGGCCTTCTAGGCAGAGTTGTAAAGAAAAAGCCAAATCTCAGACTGGCCAATAAAAGAAAAGATGGGCAAAAGAACACGGACACTGGATAGAGGAAGATTGGAAAAAAGTTTTATGGACCGACAAATTTAAGTTTGTGTTCGGATCACAAAGAAGAACATTTGGAAGATGCAGAAAAAATGAAAAGATGCTGGAGATTGACGCCATCTGTCAAGCATGGTGGAGGCAATGTGATGTGGTCTGGGGGTGCTTTGGTGGTGGGAAAGTGGGAGATGTGTACAGTGTAAAAGGGATCTTGAAGAAGGAAGGCTATCACTCCATTTTGCAACGCCATACCACACCCTGTGGACTGTGCCTAATTGGAGCCAATTTGCTCCTACAACAAGACAATGACCCAAAGCACAGCTCCAAACTATGCAAGAACTATTTAGGGAAGAAGCAGTCAGCTGGTATTCTGTCTATAATGGAGTGGCCAACACAGTCACCGGATCTCAACCCTATTGAGCTGTTGTGGGAGCAGCTTGACCACATGGTACGTAAGAAGTGCCCATCAAGCCAATCCAACTTGTGGGAGGAGCTTCAGGAAGCATGGGATGAAATCTCTTCAGATTACCTCAACAAATTGACAACTAGAATGTCAAAAGGTCTGCAAGGCTGTAATTGCTGCAAATGGAGGATTCTTTGACAAAAGCAAAGTTTGAAGGACAATTATCATTTAAATAATGTTAACATCTTGACTATATTTCCTAATCATCTTGCAACTCATTTCATGTATTTTTTTCATGGATAACAAGTACATTTCTAAGTGACCACAAAACCTTTGAACGGTAGTGTACATGGAACACTGGTCACTTTAATAATACTATAAAACATACTGTTTTATAGGGCTGACCTCATTTACTCAACCGGTCGATTGTTTGGTCGATTGGCTGTTTGACCAAGATTTTCTTTAGTCGAGCAGTGGCAAAAATATCTATTAAAAAAAAAATATATGGCACACGAGACACCTGATTCATGCCTCTCTGATTGGACTAATCCATTGCGGAGGCTGCGGAGATGGCACACCAGTATCACCAGTAGTACATTTGAAAGTTAATTACCATCATTTGTAATCTACAATGTTTGGTTACGGTAATTTCTGTTAATGCATTCAATATTATATTAATATGGGGGCGCTGGTGAGCAGCAACATGTGAAGACACGTTTTCTCCGTGCTCCTGTCTAGGGAGAACAATGAACTATTAATACTTGACCAACACCTTTCCTACCGTGTTAATTTTGTAACATTTAATTAGGAATCAAACCCAACTCACTTTTTTCCTGACATTTGTGGTGGAAATGACCAGATTATGTTATAATGCTATTATTGCATCTATCGGTTAGTTTATGCAACAGAATAAAGGGTTGGTAGAAGGCTCACCTGTGTGTGTTCTACTGAGGATGGGCCTCTGGGAGGTAACACTGACAGGAGATTTACCATG
This sequence comes from Oncorhynchus nerka, assembly GCF_034236695.1. Taxonomy (NCBI): domain Eukaryota; kingdom Metazoa; phylum Chordata; class Actinopteri; order Salmoniformes; family Salmonidae; genus Oncorhynchus; species Oncorhynchus nerka. The sequence continues at coordinate 50,541,129 of NC_088420.1, forward strand.
TCTTTTGGGTGATAAAACCTAAAGAGGCCGCATTCCAGAGCATGAGTTAATGTTTCTGTTCCAAATGGTACCAGGGAGAGAGAACTGTTTTTACAGCAGATACGGTCTGCTGTGAATTATAAGTATCTTTCATACAAATCTTAACCTTGTGACCCATTCTATACATCTGTTGTTCGTCATGTAGGTTGAAAGGGGTGTATCTTGGCTATAAAATACCTTTTGTACTTTTGTCTCGGGGGTCTCAACGAATCATCTGAGGGTGATTCGTCGACCAGCCATCATTATCGTAGAGCACTCAATCGATTCACTTTATATGTGTGCGTTGTATCGACCTGCTCCCTTATTAATAAGTGATTCAATATTTAGTTTAACTCTGACTTGTGTTATAAATGGGTCTTTCTTCATTTCATAGTAAAGAAATTAACCACCACATATTTTTGGCCTTTTCATTGTAAAATGTCAAAACAATGACCACGAGTCACAAATGAGCAGGCCTCTACTAAAGCCTCGGGCTCACCGGATAATGACATGGACTCTGATCCTCCCCGACCTAGCCAAGGTAATGGCGGCTATCATTAAGTCTGAACAGACGTGCTGGCTAAACTTGGCGAAAAAGACCACCCATCTGAATCGCCTGGAAAGTGGCGGAAATACTTAAACCAACAAAGTGGTGACACTGAAAAAGTATCGTCAGTCATGTAGAAGAGGTCAGCCTTCAACAAGGTGAGGGGGCTCCTACATCACTGTCTGGACACCAAGTTCGGTGTTTTCTACCCAGCAGTGCTGAAGAACACTACTCCCTCCGGCAAGCAGAAGACATTCGTGGACCCAACAAGGGCTAAAGAATACATCGTCGCACACCTACAGCCACAGGAGGATAGGCGATATACGACTAACTAGCCATTTTAGGCCCATACTCTGCCCCTGACCCTACACTAGCCATGCTAATGCGATTAAGGACCAACTAGTGAACTCCTTTCTTGATTAGAAACGTGCCTCCACCCTGCTGCCAAAAAAGGACAATTATTCTTCCAGTAACTTAACGTTATGAACAATGATGTGAGAATATGTCATCATATACATACCAAGGACAATATAGTTTGAATCGTATTTTATTTATAGTACATGGCACAATTAGCTTTTACCAACTAGCTGCGGCTGGGCAGTCCCGGTGCTAGGTGGCACGGTAGAATTAGCCTAGCCACGTATACTTCCTTTTTTTATATATGCATATTGCATAAGATCCATGAGAGAACTGAGGTGGTTCCTTCCAGAATTCTTTCCCTACATTTAAACTTGATTATGTTGGCCCTGGATAGATCTCTACTGAGGTTCAGTTTAACACGGGAGTATTTTGCTCTGGTCTAGGAGAGGTAGATGCAGCCTTCCAACAGGGGGAAGGCCAGCATTGGGGTCCAAGCTTTTCTTCTGGGTATATTTTGTTTTTAGCTGTTTTTGTGTTTTATTTATATTTTTACACTGGCCATGTGATTGTACTAACATTCTTTGCTAAGTTGGGGGCTCCCAAGTGGTGCAGCGGTCTAAGGCACTGCATCTCAATGCTAGAGCCGTCACTCCAGACACCCTGGTTCGTATCCAGGCTGTATCACAACCGGCCGTGATTGAGAGTCCCATAGGGCGGCGCAAAATTGTCCCAGCGTCGTCCGGGTTTGGCCGTTGTATGCCATCATTGTAAATAAAAAATTTTTTTAATTAACTGACTTGCCTAGTTAAATAAATGTTAAATAAAGAAAAGCTTTAAAAAACAAAACAATGAATGCCTGATTCACATACTCCAGGCTCCACTTGCTTTATCAGCTGGAACTTAAAAGGAATTAACCATGTGGTCAAGCGTAGCCGAGTTTATGCTCATCTTAAGTCTTTAAGTCCGGACATTGTTTTTCTCCAAGAAACCCATCTCCGGTAGCGACCATGATAAACTAAAGAGAGGATGGGTCGACCAAATATTTCACTCCAACTGTGGTGCTGAGGCCAGAGGGGCAGCCAGGAGCCAGGAGCAATCCCACTGCTAAACAGTATTCCTTTTATCTCCAGTCCACCACTCGTACTCTAGGATTTACTTTTTCCTGCCGGACAATAGAATTCTAATAGCCAATATCACAGCATCATTATCTCAGACCATATCCCTGTCCTGCTAGATATCCGCTTTCCGGGCAGTACTGCGTCACAACGCGTGACGACTTGACCCACTACTACTATCCTGGAATTCCTTTAAAAAATACACATCTTTATACATATCAACCGCACCCCTGACGTGTCTCACTCTACTGCGTGGGAGTCGTTAAAAGCATATCTAAGGGGCCAAATTATTTCATACACAGCCTATGACGATAAACAGTACACAAAACGCTTATGGGAGCCATCTCAACTCATTCTAAATGTGGACAACAGGTATACCTCTTCTCTGACTCCTGAACTCTACAAAGAGAGACTGCTACACCAATCGGAATTTGACAATCTTTACCACTAAACAAACGGAGCAGCTTCTGTTTAAGTCGAGTCAGACATTTTATGTACAGAGAGAGAAGGCTGGCAAGTTGTTATCTCACAAGCTTCGACAATCCGCTGCTAGAGGCACCATACCTGAAGTCTGTGTTGCTTCTGATTTGAACTTCTACCAATCCCAAAGAAATCAACAATCAATTTAAGCAATTCTACTCTGCTCTTTGCTCTTCCTGACACATCTCAGATGCATTTCTAGACCATCTGGACCAACTAATACGGATGCCTGAATAAGTGATGATGAAGCTACTCTGGCAATCCAGTCCATGCAGAGCGATAAAGCCCCTGGGCCTGATGGCTTCCCCATTGAATTTGATAAACATTCTCTTCTAAACTATTCCCTATCCTCAGCTCAATGTACAATGAAACATTTTCTAGTCAGAAATGGCCCCAGACACTTACCCAGGCGACTATTTTGATTTTGCTTAAAAAGGACAAGAATCCCCTAGACTGTGGCTCATACAGGCCTATAAGCCTTTGTGCTGCGATTTTTTTATCAAATTCTCGCTAATGCCGTTTAGAGACAGTGATGCCTCATAATTAACTCTAACCAAACCAGATTTATCTCAGGTAGGCAATTTTTCTATAATATGCGGCGGCTATGTAATGTTCTTTATTCTGCCCACTCAACTCCACAGCCAGAGGTCGTCATCTCTCTTGATGCTGAGAAGGCTTTCGACTGGGTTGAGTGGGAATGTCTATTTACAATACTAGAGAGATTTGGGTTTGACCCGTCATTCCTTTCCTAGATTAAGAATTTGTACTCGTCCCCAGTGGCTTCTGTTTGCAACTACAGTGTTACCTCCAGCTACTTCCCTCTCCACAGGGGGGTCAGGCAGGGTTGCTGTTTATCCCCTTTCCTATTTGATATGGCCATTGAGTCTCTTCCCATTTCATTAGCAGGTCGCATTAATTCTGTTGATGACTGTACTACCTATGTTGTTTATACTTAAATCCCACTTTTTTGCCAAAGTCGATGTTCAAACAACTGGACAGCTACATTTCCAACTTCATTTGGAATAAGTCAAATCCACGAATGAAAAGGGTATATTTAGAGAGACCTAAGCCCGCAGGCTGACTGGGCCTTCCCAATTTTTTACACTACTACTGGCCAACAAATATATCTAAATGTGTTTATTGGGTTTCTACATTTGAAAACTAGGATGGTCCAACTTAAGCCACCATGGAGTTAGTCAAGCCTTCCAACTTCTCCTGTCTCGCTCTTGTGCTCCCCACTGCCCATGAACCTAGGCATCCATGTTCTGAATCCCATTGTCAAGAACTCCCTTAAAATCTGGTTCCAATTCCGAAAACAATTTAGCCTTAAACAAGCAAGCTGCTTCTTTTTATTACATTTTCTAAATAAATGCTGGCCTTCTATGCAGAGTTCCTCTGTCCAGTGTCTGTGTTCTTTTGCCCATCTTAATATTTTTTTTTATTGGCCAGTCTGAGATACGGCTTTTTCTTTGCAACACTGCCTAGAAGGCCAGCATCCCGGAGTCGCCTCATCACTGTTGACGCTGAGACTGGTGTTTTGCGGGTACTATTTAATGAAGCTGCCAGTTGAGGACTTGTGAGGTGTCTGTTTCTCAAACTAGACACACTTGCTCAGTTGTGCACCGGGGCCTCCCACTCTTTCTATTCTGGTTAGAGACAGTTTGCACTGTTCTGTGAAGGGAGTAGTCCACAGTGTTGTACTAGATCTTCAGTTTCTTGGCAATTTCTCACATGGAATAGCCTTCATTTCTCAGAACAAGAATAGATTGACAAGTTTCAGAAGAAAGTTCTTTGTTTCTGGACATTTTGAGCATGTAATTGAACCCACAAATGCTGATGCTCCAGATACTCAACTAGTCTAAAGATGGAGAGTTTTATTGCTTCTTTAATCAGACCAACAGTTTTCAGCTGTGCTAACATAATTGCAAAAGGGTTTTCTAATGATCAATTAGCCTTTTTAAAATGATAAACTTGGATTAGCTAACACAGTATGCCATTGGAACACAGAAGTGATGGTTGCTGATAATGTATGCCTATGTAGATATTCCATTAAAATAATCTGCCGTTTCCAGCTACAATAGTCATTTACAACATTAACAATGTCTACACTGTATTTCTGAACTAATTCATGTTATTTTAACGGACAAAATACTTACACTACTTTTGAACGGTAGTGTAAGTATTCAGACCCTTTACTCAGTACTTTGTTGAAGCACCTTTGGCAGCGATTACAGCCTTGCGTCTTCTTGGGTATGACGCTACAAGCTTGGCACATCTGTATTTAGGGAGTTTCTCCCTTCTCTGGTCACAGATGCATAAAAAAGGTAGGGGTACAGTATGGATCAGAAAACCAGCCAGTATCTGGTGTGACCACCATTTGCTTCATCTCCTTTGCATAGAGTTGATCAGGCTGTTGATTATGGCCTGTGGAATATTGTGCCACTCCTCTTCAATGGCTGTTTGACGTTGCTGGATATTGTCGGGAAATGAAACACGCTGTCATACATGTTGATCCAGACCATACCAAACATGCTCAATGGGTGACATGTATGGTGAGTATGCAGGCCATGGAGGAACTGGGACATTTTCAGCTTCCAGGAATTGTGTATAGATCCTTGCGACATGAGGTTGTGCATTATCATGCCAAAACATTAAGTTATGGCGGTGGATGAATGGCACGACAATGGACCTCAGGATCTCGTCACGGTATCTCTGTGCATTCAAATTGCCATCGATAAAATGCAATTGTGTTCGTCGTCCGCAGCTTATGCCTGCCCATACCAATACCTCTGTTCACAACGCTAACATCAGCAAACCGCTCGCCCCACAAACTGTTGCCACAAAGTTGGAAGCACAGAATCGTCTAGAATGTTACTGTATGCTGTAGCGTTAAGATTTCCCTTCACTGAAACTAAGAGGCCCATGAAGGCCATCATACTGCCAATGTTTGTCTATGGAGATTGCATGACTGTGTGACCGATTTTATACACCTGTCAGCAATCATAACTGGCACGCAGATCGGTAGAAATGGTCAGATAAATTGTAAGCATCCTCAAACGTAAAACTCACGCGCCAACTATGGTCTTTACTGTAACACCCATTAAAGAAATTGTGCAAGCGCTTGCACACACAGGTTCCATAGTTGTCCCCCCTGTGAGATTGAATGTCGCCGGCCCTGGGTTTCATGTGGCAGAGGTGAACATCTCCGTTAGAAACTTAGAAAGAGGGGAAATCTAAATATGCAACAACTAGGATGGGTTGTTAACAGGACTAGGATAATGCTTTTGGACAACGAAAGAAAGTTGATATAAAAACCAGTAGAACAGGAGAGAACATTCTGAAGAACTTTATCGGTTTCTAGCTTAGCTGTTGTTAGCTGCTGTGTGCTGCTCCACTCGGTCTCTCCCTCAGCTCCACTCAGCTCCACTGCAGCCTGCATCTGTGAGTTGCCTAGCAATGAGTCTCCACTCTGGCTTTTCATAGCTCACTCTGACTAGAGACAGAGCCGTCATTAGTTGATGTTATGCAGGCTACTTTCTAACTTTATAAACTCACTATACATTACTGTTTTGGGCAAAATAATAATTCCGGTTTTATGACTGACGAGAATTGTTTAATTCTGACACCAATTTAATTCCATGAAAGTGTGTTTGCATACTATAGACTGATAAGCACGACCTTTTACATGTATTTTTGGTGGCTAACTGACTAACGGTTAACTATTAACATCCCTAAGCTGAACAGAACAGTATGCCAGTGGAAGGGGAGGCAGTAGCAGGTGGTCAGAACTATGGTTTGTGACTACTACGATTTCCCATTGTAGACAATTCAATTGCAGTAATTCCGTTACAGATTTTTACCGATTTGGTAACAGAATTACGAGTTTTAATCATTTGTTTTAATCATTTGTAAATAAACTTGAGATCAGTAAAAGAAACTACAACTAACTACCTTGACTTGTTACTTCTGCAAAACGTTCATTATCCTCCCTCCTCATGGTTTTTGGTAAAGGAATTACCAGGCGCAAGGGAATGTTTCTTTAAAAAGTACAGACTGCAAATAATTTCTCCAAAACTGAACATAAGTGTTGATATTAGTTGGCATTATTGTGTTTTGATGTATTTCTATTGTAATCCTTTTTTTGTGTGTGTGTATTTTACCCTCTTTTTCTCGTCTCATCGCTGCAACTCCCCAATGGCCTTGGGAGGCGAAGGTCGAGTCATGCTTTGAAACATGACCCGCCTAACTGCGCTTCTTAACACCTGCCCGCTTAACCCGTAAGCCAGCCGCAGCAATGTGTTGGAGGAAAGATTGTTCAACTGACCACTGAGGTTAGCTTGCAGGCACCCGGCCCGCCACAAGGAGGCGCTAGAGCGCGATGAACCAAGTAAAGCCCTCCCGGCCAAACCCTCCCCTAACCCGGACGACGCTGGGCCAATTGTGCACCGCCCTATGCGACTCTCGATCACGGCCAATTGTGATACAGCTCGGGATCGAACCATGGTCTTTAGTGACGCCTTAGACCGCTGTGCCACTCGGGAGGCCCTAATACCGTTGAATACTTTTTCTGGTATATGTTGTCTAAGACCCATTTTCCATCTATTTGACCAGAAATCAAAGACTTAGCTTATTCCAAATTTTTGGGATGGAAAATGGTTGAAAAATGTATATATGCCTTCATTTAA